>NC_046662.1:78737962-78742112 GCF_010883055.1 Belonocnema kinseyi | reverse complement strand
CCTCCCTTATTAACTGAAGTTTTTGGTGGGACTGACGTTAGAACTACAATCTCCACCATATGACGATTTGATACTTAACTTTGACATGATTTCGACTCAGAATATAAACTTATTGCATAAAGGTGTTAGTTGGGCGTATAATCTAAACAATGAATAATACATACTACAAAATAGCCTCGGAAAGGACTGGAACTTTTAATGACAAAAGGCATGCACACGGAAAATCTAAAGGTCATGTTTCAGGCGACGAATGGAGACTGGGTGTTTGGAATGCTAGGGGAGTAAATGATCTCAAGGTAAAAGAATTGCGTGAATCTATGGACCTAAAGAAACTAGATATTTTATGTGTGCCCGAAACAAAGAATAAGGGATGCGAAACTAAAGACATAATAACGGCGTGTTGAAAGGCGAATTTGAAATATGGTCAGGAGTAGACTGTGAATCACATGGTAAACAAGGAGTAGGTCTCATTTTGAATGAAAGAGCAAAGCATCTCGGAGACCATGGCTTCGTGTCTCCCAGACTGCTGTGGGCTAGAATGAAAGTAGGAATCAGAAGACTATTTATTTTAGCATGCTACGCGCCGGTTGATAGTGATCCTAGAGAAGTAAAAGACGCCTTCTGGGACACTTTAAATGACACAATAAACATCTGCGAACATGAGGACAGAATAATTCTACTAGGAGACATGAACGGTTGGGTCGGCATCCAAAATCAAGATACAGAAAGAGTATTAGGTAATTTTGGGGTTCCAAGAACAAACTATAACGGACATAAACTAGTTGGTCTATGCTTAGAAAGGGGTCTGTTTATTACAAATACTTGGTTTAGGCATAAAATGATCCACATGTACACCTGGTCTAAAGGAAATAGCCGCAGTATAATTGACTTTGTTGTTGCGGATGAAAGACTTAGAGAGTTAGTCAAAGATACAAGGGTCATGAGAGGTCCTGAATGGAATACTGATCATTACCTTCTGATCTCAAAAATTAACTTAGGTCGGGGTTGGAGAAAAAAGAGACCCAAGAAAGCAAAACAAACGCGAATTAAAATTGAGAACCTACAGAAACCGGATGTGAGAATAGATTTCCAAAATAAGATAATCGAAAGCATAGATAGGGCAACACGGGAGGACCGTATAAAAAACAAAGATTTAGAGGGCGCCTGGACAATGTTACGGGATATCCTTGTTAGATGCACGATCGAAGTGTGTGGTACCGCAGTTGTAGGAAGAATTTCTGGTGATGCGTGGTGGAATGATGAAATTCAGGCTGCCCAAAAAGCAAAAAGAGAAGCGTACAAGAGAACATTGAACATCGCAGGTCTTAGCAGGTCTTGAGCAATCAAGAAAAAGATAAGAGTAAAATTAACGCAAATGACATGAGATTCATGCGCATAATAAGCGGGAAATCCCTAGGCCGCGGAAAGAATGGTTAGAATGTGTGAATGAGACCCTAGTTAGAAGAGACATAAGATGTCACAGAAACACGAGAGCCTGCATGAAAAAATGCATGGCCATAAAAGAAGCTAGAGAAGTATGTCAGGACAGGAAAGTATGGCGGCGAATAGTTAATAAAAAGAGTGTCAGCAGAGTGAATGACGCCTGAAGCGAAAGATCATGGCCACTAATGGACCCAAGTGGGGAACCTTACATAACAACTTTGTGATGATCTTCACTTGGGGTGATTGCTAGAGAGATTGATCAGCAACCTGGGTCGGAGCAGTGTTGCGGAACGAACGTGTTATTTACTTAAATAGCACGAGAATTCCGGATCAATCTAAAAAATCTCTATCCCTTCCACACACTACTCCTTTCCCCTGCCGAGTGAGTCACGCCTACCCCGAAAGGGAAATGGCTTAATGGTGTAATAATAATAATAATAACACGACCCCTTTTCTCATGTGTCTTTGGGGGCGAGAAGGCATCCCAATGGCTGGTCACAAAAATAACTTTGGTCAGACACGATCCCCTTTCCAGCGTCTCATGGGGACGGGAAGGCACCTCTCTGACTGGTCACAGAATTAGACTCAACCTTCCAAGAATTTTTTATGTTTAGTATTTCTGCGATTTTCAATATTTAACGTCCATCCAGCCTACCAGGAATTTTTCATATAATTTAAGTCGCACCGCACGGAGAAAAAGATCGCACAATGATATCGCAAAACCTCTATATTGCAAGAAAGCTCAATATGATAACGTACAATCAGGTCCCGGAGTTTTGTACGATGTCATAATGCACTAATATCAGAGAAAAAATGAACTTAAATTTGTTTGCTGACGTCTGCTACGGCGTCCATAGCAGCAATGGGAAAGTGGCAGAGCTTGAGTGAGTTCGAGCTATCTGGAGTGAGCAAATGTCGGTAAAACATGTAGAATTAACAACAGCAAACACACAAAAAATTGTTCTTGCTGATATATTTCTTCCGAAATAAATCACATTATTGTAGACGAATTAGAACTTATTTAATACCATTTAGCAAATGCGCAAAATGTAACTAACAGGTGGGAATCCCCGTTTCTCTTTAAATTTAATGAAGTTAAACGACGCTGGATAGCGCTGGCGTCGTAATTGTCACTACACCTCGAATAAAAATGGAGCGATTATAAGATGAAAGCTTATCCAGGAAAGGTTAGAAATCGGAAATTATCTTCGATTCATGTAAAGTTTATCTGGCAATGTTAATTTTTGTTTTGGTGAATCTTTCACCCAGAGTCGATGTAAACTTTATCTTTTATTTTTTCTGTGATCGCTTGCTAACTACTCGAACCCGCGCAAGATCACAAAAGAAGAAATACAATGTGGTAGCGTAATAAAATTAAATTATTACGTTATAGATTGCACAATTATGCGGTATAGAATGTCAAATCTTGCAATGTACGATATCACGATTTTTCGTTATTATAATGCGATAATTACAATATATAGCGCAGGAATTACGATGAATATTGTAATTCATTCATGTATTTTTAAGGGATCTGCAACTTTTATTTGAACCTTTTTTATAAATTTTCACTATTCACTGAGATAAACGTAAAGAAACATGATTTTTATGGGGTTTCCAGGGTTTTTACCATGAAAATCAAATTTTCGGGTATTTTCACTATCATATTCGTGATCAGCGCGCAGCGGCGGATCCTGGCCTTGGTCTCGGAGGGGGCGATCGGGGTGTATAAGTCGAAAAAAGCAAAAAAAAAAAAAATATTTCAAGTTATAAGTATAAAAACTTAGAGTTCGGGGGGGGGGGGGGGGGCGATCGCCCCGATCGCCCCCTTCTGGATCCGCCAATGTCAGCGCGTAAAAATACATAGGTATACGAAGTTTCGAATTAATCGGAGGTAAAGGCTTTTCGGAACTTTATCTGGACGAAAATTAGCGTTTAACATTAAAATTCAAAACTCTAAAATTTCAACTATTCAAAATCAAAGAAATTATTCAATTACTAATGTATCAATTTCAGATGATTGTCTTTCATCTGTGTTGGTTTCAAACAACGCATTCTATAATTTTTTAATTAAAAATCGTTTACTTTTAAACACTTCATTTAGACTCATTATTGATTCTTGAAATATTCCAGTAAACTATTTTTCAATTACTTTTTATTGTATAGTATAAATTAAACACTTTAAAAATATTACATTAAAAATCAAAAAAGGTAATAGAAATCAAGACCGCTAAGATTTCATATTTTGAAATTGCAGAATTTTAAGGAATTACATTCGAAATTCTGTCCATTTTTCAAAGTTGAGTTGAGTTGAGGAAGTTGAGTTAAATTTTTTTTATTTTTTGGAATATTTTTAAATAAGGCATAGATCAATTTTCGTCGACTATTCTGAAATACTGTCATTTTAAGGCTTGAAGTTGAGAAAAATTATTTTCTTAATTTTCGATTATTTTGAAATTGTTCTATAGGCACTTAAATCGAAAAAATCTTTAAATTTGAAATTATGCAACTATCATTCAGAAGAATTTAAAATACCAAATTTCTACACTTAAAGTTTATACAAAATAATTTGAAATTTTTATTAAATCTAAAGTTATCAAACCTAAGTCTAACTGAAATTGAAATTAAAGAGTTTAGAATATTTAAATATAAAATTATTAAATATAAAAATGACTATTAAGGCTTTCAATATCAAATTTTGCAATTT
>NC_046662.1:78735586-78737862 GCF_010883055.1 Belonocnema kinseyi | reverse complement strand
CTACTGTTCTAATTCGACGATGACCAGTAATAACTCCCCTTCAGTAGTTCTGTAGCCTGTACTTTGTACTCTTGGGAAGTTATATTATGTAGATCAAAGGTGATGGTCAAATTAATTTATATATTCAAGTTCAATTTCTGTTAAATTATTTTCTCTAGAACACGGTTCAACACGGACACGTGGACAAAGAACTTTTCTGGTAATTAGGAATTCTTTATGGAAACTTATTAAGGTATTCGAAATTCCAGACAAGAAATTGCTTATGATAGTTTTAAAACGATACATAAAAATGAGTTCAAATAGGCCGCAAGCCCCCACAAGAAAGTCTTTCCTAGCCCATTTAAATCTATTACAGTCAAACTCGGATATAATGCCCCCGGGTCCCTTGCGAGAATTAACGCCGCGCCGCAGGTAGAAGTAAAAGGAGCTGCTGGGAGTATGCGGTGGTCACTCAGGTGTGAACAAACAAAAGCGTTTTCATCCCAAACGGCACTTTCTCAGGTTTATTCCCCACAGGAATATGAATAGGTGTGAAGGGAACGATCTTTTTCCTCCCACCACTACTATACTCTTCCTCTCGTATCTCTCTTTTCATCCATTATACCATCCTATTTACACGAGCATCCTTCCTCCCCCCTCCTCCTAGTTCCTATCTACCCATACTTCTTTGTCACATATCTACATGTTCCTTTCCTCACATTCATTCACTCCTTCGTGAACTTAACTTGTCTCCCTCTCTCTTTGTCTCTTCCCTTATTCCTAACCCCTCACCTCTACCCTAACTTTCATCAAGCGTATCCTTCATAACCAGCCCCTCTCCCCCTTCTCCATTAATACACATTTCATATACTCCTCATGGTCACTACCTCCCTAACCCCTGCTGATAAACCAAACCTAAAACTCCACTTCCTCCGGGTTAAATTCTACTCACACCTCTTTCCATTATCCCTATATAAATATATACCACGTCTATCCCTTTCACCTTAACTACTCCCTTCTTCTTCCCATGCCCTTCCCATGATCCTTAAAGTTCATATTCTACCCATACTTATTTGTTTCACCTCTATATATCCGTTTCCTCACATCCCTTTGCAACTTCGTGTACTGATCTTGTCTACTTGCCATTCTTTCCCAAAAATACCCTCTGCTCTCCCTCATTTATTACTTCAACCTCGTCCTTCACCCTTCCAGTCGGATATTGCTCACCCCACCATCACAATGCACCATTATCCCTCATTTAACTACCCACCTTTCACACCGTTTACGCACAAACATATTCGTTCCCCTTGTCACGTCACTTATTCCTTTCCCCTCACACCTACCCTACGCTTCGTCAAGCGCATCCTTCACAATTAGCGCCTCTCCCCTTTTGCCATTACCCCTCTGATAACCTATTCCTAAAACTCCACCTCCCCTAGGTCACATTTTAGTGACACCTCTTTTCATTATCCTTATATAAATATATATCACGCCTATCCTTTCACCTTTATCTACTCTCCCCGTCCCCACCAACGCCTTTAGATTCCTTCTACAATAGATTCCAAGAGCCTAAGAACACCTAAAAAATTAGAGGATAAAAACATGCAGTTTTTCTCGTAGAATATCTATAAAAAAAGATAGTGTAATTTATCTTAAAAAAGCGTTTAGAACTTTATTAAGCTCCACGTCAAATTAGCCCTATTCAAGGTATTATTGATCAATATAAACTGAGTTATTGAGAGAGAAAGACCGGTCTCAGATCTTATTTTTGGCAATTTTCATGTTTTAACTTCAACTCCTAGGAAAAAATTCTTTATTCAAATTCTGATTTACTCAAAAAGATCCCTTAAGTCTCCTATTTGAAATGAGCCCATGTAACCGGAAAAATGTTAATTGGCTCTCGAATTATCATCAAACATTGTCGATCGAGTGATTTTTCTCTTGCGTACGCTTTTACATTTTTTATGATAATTCGATAAGCAATAAACATCCTTGAATTTTTACTCATTTTTATCTATCGTTTTAAAACTATCATAAGCAATTTCTTGTCTGGAATTTCGAATACCTTAATAAGTTTTCATAAAGAATTCCTAATTACTAGAAAAGTTCTTTGTCCACGTGTCCGTGTTGAACCGTGTTCTAGAGAAAATAATTTAACAGAAGTTGAACTTGAATATATAAATTAATTTGACCAGCACCTTTGATCTACATAATATAACTTCCCAAGAGTACAAAGTACAGGCTACAGAACTACTGAAGGGGAGTTATTACTGGTCATCGTCGAATTAGAACAGTAG
>NC_046662.1:78733734-78735486 GCF_010883055.1 Belonocnema kinseyi | reverse complement strand
ACCTTTGATCTACATAATATAACTTCCCAAGAGTACAAAGTACAGGCTACAGAACTACTGAAGGGGAGTTATTACTGGTCATCGTCGAATTAGAACAGTAGTTAAATGTGAAAGCAAACAAACCCCAGGGGAAAGTTCATTTGCTCTTATGTAATCGTGTAGGAAGGTCTTGGGTCGTTAAAATTAATTAATTAATTAATTACAATATTGCTTAGAAGGGAGACATTTATGGCTCACAAAAGTAGCAAAGGAGTCGATGATGATTGTAAAGCATGTGTAAGAGGTTATTGTAGGCAACATTGACTGTAGGTCACCGTTCTCACATTAAACAGACAAGACCTTAAGAACCATCTAGATTTCCATCACAATGAGTCTACGTAGAATATACTCAAGTTATGTGCCTCAAATTTAAACCTCTATATAACCTAAATCCTCACTCCCCACCCTGAAACTAACATTTTTCCCTCTCGATCGATATTCGATTTCCCGCTTTTCATCCGCTTTCATTTCCTCTCGTATGTTTCAAGAAATCGATCCACCGGCGCCGGATGTTTGGTATGAGCGTCGGAAATGTTCTTATATTTAGTAGTTCAGTATAATAATATTAATTCTTCTGCTAAGAAAATATCTTGAAAGAGACGAATGTCAATTTCAGAAGAAAGAGGAACTGCCGCTAAACAAGTTTATTTTTACTTTCGAAGACTTGAAATAAAAACTCCCAAGGGCTTTGAAACTAACAGCGTTGGCAAGTGTTAAACAAAAAATTTGTAACTGGTTTCATATTTATATTATTTATTGTTTATTATATGTAATAATCTATGATGCATTGATTCTGCCCACAATAAAGCTCTTATATTGCCGCCTACGTTTCGAGTGTTTATTGTGTCTCTTGAATTTTTCTATCATATCAATGTGACAGTTTATTTATGCATATGCGTCAGTTTGGTATTTTATAAAACGTCTTCAACATGAAGTATTTATACAAAGCTTTGAGTTGTTTCATTTTTGACTTTTGAATTTTAAATTAAGGTAAGTGTGCCAGTTATCGGAAGCTTAAGGCGAATTTCAGATTTCAAATGCTTAAAAAACTATATTAAACATATTTAAAACTTAAGAAATGGGTTTTATCGACTTAAGCGTACCTTCAGAAAGGTAAATTACTTATTGCTTGTAACATATCTTATTAGAATGAATATTATAAGAAGTTCGAAGTTATAAATACGAGAATGCATGGGTTGTCGGCAAGTCAGAAATATGGCTGCTTCAGTTATCGGTACTTCGATGTGTGAGTGATCGGCATTAGCGTCTAGGAAAAAATATTTTTGCTGAGAACCAAGAACACAACAGCTAACTGTATATAAAATACTGCCCATCTGCCGACAATCCATGCATTGACGATGACTGGCACATTTACCTAAAATAGTTTTGAAAGTTTATACTTAGAATGCATCTAATTTGGAAAGTTTTTAGAATAATTTAACCTCAAAAGTTTATAATTTTTTTAGTAAATAACATCTATTTTATCTTTTTGAATTTCACATGATACTACATGACATGACACTTATAAGTCATATATATCATATTTGAAAGTTCTATCATTTCAAATTCAAATAATATAAATATGAAGACAATTTCACTATTAATTTCTTTCAAATTGCAAAATTTGATATTGAAAGCCTTAATAGTCATTTTTATATTTAATAATTTTATATTTAAATATTCTAAACTCTTTAATTTCAATTTCAGTTAGAC
>NC_046662.1:78719714-78733634 GCF_010883055.1 Belonocnema kinseyi | reverse complement strand
AAATTGCAAAATTTGATATTGAAAGCCTTAATAGTCATTTTTATATTTAATAATTTTATATTTAAATATTCTAAACTCTTTAATTTCAATTTCAGTTAGACTGAGGTTTGATAACTTTAGATTTAATAAAAATTTCAAATTGTTTTGTATAAACTTTAAGCGTAGTTTAATTTTTGAGGCCTTCAAACTAAAGTTGTTTAGTTCTAAAAGTTTAAATTCGCTAATATTTGTTCTCAAGTTTCTGAATTTTTGAATGCTCAACCAGAAACGTTACTAAATTTTTAGATTTTTGTTCGTTATGCTAGTTATTTAACCTGGTAAAACTGATTTAACATTGACATTTCTTAATCCTCCTTTAAAATTATTAAATTTTTACGGGCAATAAAGTTGAACTTAATAAGTTTGGGAAGTCCTTACAACTTTAAAAAATTAAAAAATCTTTGAATCTTGAAAATTCTATTATAAGATATGATATGCTTTAAAAATATTAAATTTTAAATTATTTCAAAGCTTTACAATCCCTTGAAATCCAATAAAATCCCTGAATTATGATACTTTCTGAAATCCAGGACATGATTGAAGTACATTGAGACCTTTCAAAATCTCTTAAAATTATTAAAGTCTTCGAAAATTGTATTATACCCGTTCATAATCTTTAAAAAAAATATAACATTTTAATTTAATAGTAGATTATGTACCTAGGCAGTCAAGTTTAAAACAACTTTACTGCCATGGTGTATACAATGCTTGATCTGAAATAGGCAGAATAAGAGCTCTTTTTCTGGAAAACGGCGCTTGATTGTAGCGCATACACAGGCGCGTGAGATGACATTAGAATTCTAATATCCACTTCGTAGTTGAACTTATGCTTAAAATAAATTCTTCACACTCTTTTCTGTCACTTTTCTTTCACTTCTCACTCACTTCTTGCTTCTTGCTGCCACTTTACGTGTCGCTCGTCGCAGTACAAGAAAGTGCTATTTTACAGCCTCTCCACGGACAGATCACGTGCGCTTGTTCTGCCTATTCCAGATAAAATTTATTCAAAATTTTAGGAAATTCTTTAAAACCGCATAAGATTTATGTTAATCCTTGAATTCAATAAAATCCTTGGGAATTTCTTCAAACTTTGAAGTCTCTTGAAAAATTCTTGAATTCCTTGGAGTACGTCAAAACATTTCAAAACCTTTGAAATCTTTTAAAATATAAGGACAATTTTCTAACCATTGAAAATTCATGGGAATCTTTTAAAATATCTCAAAATCTTTTAAATACTCTAAAATTCTTCAAAATCGCTCAAAATTCCTTTAATCTACGAACAAATTCTGAGAAATCAATTAAGATATGATTAAACTCGTTGAAATCCCATTAAATTACATGATATTATTAAAATCATCTTATTCATCATCTTATTAATCATCATCTTATATTAATCATCTTGCAAAAGTTGTAGTTATTACCGTTTTTATAAGTTTTGCAGCCGAAATGAATGTGAAACGATATTGTACACATGAATATAGTTTATACATTATTATATACATTCTGTAATATTATATTAAAAGCTGAAACAGAAAAATGGGATTAAAATATAAAGCTAGTGGGAATTGAACACGGGTCTCCGGCGCGGTAGTATGAAGATATTCCATCCTACTAAATTAGATAATGAAATAAAGAAATTTATCGCCTTTATGAAGTAAATCGAAGTTTCGTCGTCTGTTTCAACTTGTTTAAGAGTAAGCGTTATTCAATGCAAGATGAAAATATTGAAAACCGTAGTTTCGACTTCTTTCACTTTCAACACCGCAAACTGACAGAGCTGATCAACGTGATTATTGAAATAAATTATTGAATAATTGAAATAAATTTAATTTTCAACACACCCTTCACCCACCCAAGAAAAGGGCTAAGTGGAGTAGATAAATTAGAAAACTCAATATACTTTTTTAAACGCAGACTTCTCATTTTGACTTCAGGTACGTAAGCAGTCAATGAATTAATTCATTTCACAAATCATCCTTTGCACTCATTTGAAATTGTTTGGTTTTTCTCTGCCTGATTCTAGCTGTTTTTTTATTCTCTTTGAATATATTTATGTTTTTAATGTTTAAATTTTCAAATACAATACTTAACAATTTAGAAAAGTATGAATATTCTCATGATTGCAGTACTTTTATACAAGTATTGTCTTAACATATTAGCTTTAAGTGACACAAAGGCTTAGACTTCAATCCGGCTTTCGCATTCCAAATTCTGTACCTGGTGCCATTCAAAAATAAATTTAAAATTATGAGCAAATTAATTTAAAGTATTCTCATTTTTTTTGTTTTGTTTAAATAAAATGAAGAAATAAGAAACTTCGTTTTACTTTCGTTTGGTACCGCATGTCTAGACCAGTTAACAATGTAATTTTTTGCAAATGCAGCGCCGTCTGGGCTGAATCAAGAACATTTTTTCGAATAAAATATTCATTTTTTTAAACGGAAAATCTAAATCTGCAATAAAAAACGTTGGTTTCCATTTTAAATTCTAAGGTTAACCCCTCCCCTACCGCCCCGAGAGGGTGGGGTATGGGTTAAATTTTTTCGGATTTGCTTCTCCCACTCGAAAATACATAGTTTTCGTCACGGATATATTTTGTTTGGATGCGTATTTTTTAAGATATTTTAATGTCACAAGATGAAAAGAACACCCTGTTTTCACACACACACACACGCGCGCACACGCTAATACACACATCCAAGCATACATGAGTCTATATACTTTACCTGAGCGTATATACCCATGACTATATATACCTTTCTAAATTTTTAAGTATTGTATTTGAAAATTTAAACAATAAAAACATAAATATATAAAAATAGAATGAAAAACAGCTAAAACAGACAGATAAAAACCAAATGCTTCAAAAGGGTGCAAAGAATGATTCGTGAAATGAATTAATTCATTGACTGCCTACATACCTGAAGTCAAAATGAGAAGTTTGCGCTTGAAAAAGTATATTGAGCTTTATAATTGATCTATAATCCACTTTAGTCCTTTTCTCTGGTGAGTGAAGGGTGTGTTAAAAATTAAATTTATTACAATTGAGTAACTCTCCTCAAAAGAATCATCACGTTGAAAGAGAAGGTGAAATGGGATAAGATGGTTTGAAGTTAAAATGAAGGTTAAATCAGTAAGATCAACTTTGTCAGTTTGCGGCGTTGAAAGTGAAAGAACGTTTAAAGAAGTTGAAACTGACGACGAAACTTCGACTCGGGAGATCTTTAACATTTTCTGAAATCCCTTTAATCATTAAAATACCCTAATACCTTTTAAATTCTATGAAATCTTTTAAAACCTTTAGGAAGTTTAGGGAATTCGTTGTCATCCCATACATTTTGCTTTAATCTTTGAAAAGCTCTTAATATCTTTTAAGTTATATTATATCTTTTATTAATTCTTGGGCAATTCTTTGAACTACCGCGAAATGTTTGAAGTCTTTTGATATTTCTTAAAAGGATTAAAATATTTGAAATATTTGCAACGTTTGAAATCTTTTGAAATTTCCAAAAAGGGAGAAATAGGGTACTTTCTCACAAAAATCAGGGAATAAATTCTTTTAAATAAAATTAAATTAAATTGCATATTTAATTCAATATAGAACACTTTAAATTCCTAAGATTTTAAATAGAAATATATTGAATTTTTAACAAAATAAAGATTTCATACAAAAATATATGAATTTTTAAAACAGAAAGAAAAAATATTCAAGTCAGTGTGAATTTTCCACCAAAAGTGATGGATTTTAAACCCAAAAAAAATAATCTAAAAAACGAAATAATTGTTAACCAACCAGTTGAATTAGCAACCAAATAGTTGAACTTTTAAGTAAAAAAAAATTTTTCGAGAAATAGTTGAGCTCTTAATTAATGAGTTATATTTTTAAGCCAGAAAGACGATTCTTTTTAAACAGTTAAATTTAAAAAATTAATTTGCAGCCAAAAAAGATGACTTCCACTATCAAAATTAATTTTTTATTACGAACAGATAACTTTTATATATTTAATTCTTGATCGAATAACCGAATTTTTTAACAAAACACTGATTTCAAACAACTGATTTAAAAAAATGAATTTTCAAATAGTTAAATTCAAGAAAGAAGACGATTTTTTTTACAAAATAGTTGAATCCTTAACAAAAAATTTTTTATTTTGAACAGACAAGATTAAATTTCCAACTGGACTAATGTAACTTCAATTTTTAACAAAATTGTTGAATATTTAAGCCAAATCGATGAATAAATAGTTTAAATTTGTAACCAGTCAGTGCATTTTTAACCAAATATGGATTTTCAACCATAGAGTTAATTTTCTACTAGATTGTTAGATTTATAAGCCAAGAAGACGCATTTTCCACTAAATAATACATTCTTCAACCCGAAAAGGAATAACCAAGAGAGATTAATTTTCAAACATAAAAAATGAATTTTTAATCATGAAGATTTATTTTCGATCCAAAAATATCAATTTTCAATAAAGTACACGAAAATTTTCTAGATAAGATGAATTTTCAAAAAACGTAATTTCAATCGAAGAGAAGAATTTCCAAATAAAATCGTGAATCTTCAAAATAATGAATGAATTGTTATCAAATATGAGTTCAGCCCAAAATATGTTTGTTTAATTTTCTAAATTTATCTAAGTTCGTAAAGTCACTTCAACTGATTCTGCCCCCCTCCCTTCCTTTGGTATCAACCGTAGTTTTTGGTGCCCTCTCCCCTCAAATTGGTATCATAGTCTATGGACGGACCCCAGCGAGCGAAACATGATGTCCAGTATAAAATAATATTAAATGCGTAAAATAATACAAACGGCAATTGGACAATTTAATTAGCTACAGCTCTCTATGGGTTTACAATTGTTGGACACCCTCCCCCCACCCCCTGCCCTGGTAACTTCTCTGGATCCGCAACTGAATTGAAAGCAATTATTGAAATGTGTATAGCCAATTATTGATTCTCGTATTTTCCACTTTCTGTAAATACTTCACCTCTCAGTCTAACAATTGTGGTATTACGAAACCTGAAAAAAACAGACTTAAATGAACTAAATCAAGGATTAATTAATCACGAGAAAAGAACTGCTGGTTTCTCTGAAATTGGAACCATTCCAGAAGTGACTTGTAATTTGTGGTCGTTCAGCGGAAAAAATAAAAGTAGAATAAATAAATGAAGAGCGCTTTAATTCAAAAGGTGCATTCTCACGGGTCCAACTTGGTATTAAGGGAATTCTTTTGTAGAACCGTTACAGGGAAAACCCTGCTATTTGTGTTGAAAAGAATGCCAATTTCTTATATTTGTCATAAATAATTAATAATACTCAGTCTGTATTTTTCTGTTTGATTTCAGATGAATACGATCATCCAAAAAGGACATGAAGCATCAAAATTAAACTTCAAGTGATGTACGCTACTATAGACATAAATTAGAAATCGATTTAGTGACTGCCCAATTCTCAGCACATGTGCAAACCTTGTAAAAAGCACGGAAAGAGAAATAGATTTCAAATTATGTAGAAAATAGGAACAAAATTGATATGTAACCAAAATTATCTAGTGAATTGTAAAATAATAGTAATTTATATTCGAGTTTCTTATTTGTAAAAATGAAATGGCGATATTTTTTATTATTGTAAAGTTTATAACTATTATAGATAATTTTAAATTTTGTAATATAATATAAGAAAAATTGTTGTAGTATGTAAATTATATGAAAAAATCGTTAATCGTTGCAGTTTCTGCTCTAGCGAGGAAGGGGGGAATTTAAAACATGTGCAATAAATTCCTCTCGGAAGACATATTTATATTTATTTACTGTTCATTATCGCCCGAGTTTGTTTGTAGAATATTCGAGTTTGAATCAAAATATGGAAGTAATAATTACAGACAAAAAGGTTTGTATTCACAAAAATTATTCCTGCGCCAATGTAATTAAACATGTTTTTTATTTCTGTAAAGAAAGTTAATAAACCGATATAAATGTGAAGTCTTCTAGTACATTAAATCCCTCTTCTATAAAATAATTCTTTTTTTGCATGTTTCTTCTTTTTGTGAATTTATTCAGGCTTTTCAATTGCGTATAAACTACCGTTCAAATTCGAGGTGCCAATAAAAAATTAATGAAAAAATGCACTCAGTACTAACTGCGAGAAAATAAATTCGTCCTTTTAATTGAAAACTATTGTATATCGACTGACGGTCGCAGGGAAGTGCTATCAGGGAATGTACAAGAGTGAGCTTGCAAACCATTCTTTATTAAAACTGAAAATAAAAAAATCGAAAAAGCGATTATAAAATAAATAGTTAAGAAATTTTCTGTCAGCCAATTCTTTAATAAAACTGAAAACGAAAAATTCAAATAAGGCGACTATAAAATAAATAAATGAGAATTTAGTATTATAAAACAAGATTACAAGTTTTCCAATTTTAAATAGTACAATTTAATAACATTTAACAATATTTTTTCACAGATTAATGTGGAAAATTGGAAAGTTGCTAAAAAACATTCAATTTTTAATTATTTCCTCTTGAATTATTTGAATTCTTGAATCATCTGAATACTTTTATTTCTTGGAATTTTCGAAATCCTGAAATGCAAAGATTTCAGAGAAATTCTAAAGAATTAAAGAAATCTATGAATTCGGGGATTTCAAAGAATTCAAAAGAATTAAAGGAATTCAGGGTATTGAGAGATTTCTGGAATTAAGAAAATTCAAGAATTTCGCGGAATTCAGATAATTTAGAATGATCAAGGGTTTCAGAAACTTCCGAAAAGTCCAAATATTAAATGAATTTAGGAGAATCAAGGATTACAGAGAACTCAGAAAATCTCAGACCATTAAGGGAATACAAAGAATTTAGAGAATTCAGAATAGTTAATGATATTAGCGGATTTAAAGAATTTAAGGATTTTCAGGATTACAGAGAATTCAGAATATGTCAAGAATTTCGAATAATTGAAGAAATTCAGATGATTTAGAGAATTAAAGGAACTAAAGGAATTGGGGGAAATCAGTATACTGAAGGATTCCAGGGAAATGATAGAAAGCAAAGATTTCAGAGAATTTAGGAATCCAGAGAATTTTAATAATTCGAAGATTTTCTGTAATTTAGAGAATACAAGGAATTTAGAATACTCAGAGAATGATTGGAATTTTGAATATTTCGGGAAATTCAGGATATTCAAGGATTTCAGGAAATTTAGAGAAGTTCAGGGATTGCAGAGCGCTTACCCAGGCGGAAATATTATATATAGTTTATACAGTAAGGACGTTTACTATGTAGTCAAAGGGAATATAATTATATAAACTCTAGCATACAATGCAACCCGACTTTCATTTGTGTAATGCAAAAAAGTACTATATAGGCGATTTTAATTCGGTTTCCAAATCTCTCACTCTCAAGATCTTGCGCCGATTGGTCAAAGGCTTTGAGACTCAGAAGACGTGCGCAAAATATACGTATAATCGAATTCTGAAAAAGGTTATGTTCCCTAAGATTCACTTGCATTTCAAATAAATAATTAATTACGAATTAGAAAAAAATGTAACACAACATTAAAATTGTTCATAAATACATTCGGAACGTGCATTAAGTACTTCCTTAAAAATTGCAGTTGGTTTTCACTAATGTAACAGTACGTGAGTGATATTTGACGTTTCAAAAGTGTCAAAATCGTTTTGTACTTCGATCTTAATTATTTAAATAAAGTGAATATCTGCAGGTTATACGTAATTAATTGGTAATAAAATATGTTCTTTTACTTATTGAATAAAGTATGGGAAAGTATGGGCTTTTGACTAACTGCTACGAAAATTGTAATCCGTATGATGAACGATAAATCTGAGATTCAAATGACGAAGAGATAAGAAGCGACGAATTATTCTTATAAGCTGGGTGTTCAACGACCTTAAAAATTTCGTCTCCGCTACTATAGAATGTTAACGTATACATTTTTTGTGATATTTGACTTAGAAATTATAAAAATTATTAACTGAAATCTTCAATATTAACGCAGCTTCAGAGAAGACCTTTTTATTCTAGACGTCGACAGTGCGCACGTGCCAGGATTTTACGTCATTTCCGTATTTTTTGAAAGTATTTTTTAAGTATATTCAGACAAAAAACTGTGAAAAATGTGGCGAGCAAACCCATTATTTACATTTGTTGACATCTGTCGTCTTTAAAAAAATGTTTAAAAATCCGGAAAAAATCACGGAAGATGATGTTCCAGGAGCAAAATTAGTGCACAAATCGGTTGAAGAATTATCGGGGTTTCGAACCTCCTAAATTTTTTGATAAAAATAAAATCTATTTAATACTTTCACTCGAGAACGCAAAACTATTATATTTATGTATTTATAATCAGTTTATATGAAAGAAGGAAAATTGGTTAGTACATTTCTTATACCAGGAAATCACTAACAAATTGCTTTTTATTGTCTAAACTTTAAAAAGAGAAGTAGAAAATATAATATTGTGTTATTTTATATTTTTATGAATATTAAATATTTACTCAAACAAAGTTTTGAACTGCAAATCTTGTATAAAAGAAAATATTTATACCTGCCATACAAAATCTCAACTAACCTTTCCACTCAATCACGTTTTTTTCCTTTTAATGGTGGTTTTCTACATTTAGAACATCGTTTCAGCTGCTCAATACTGTGCTCTTCTAATGATTTGTGCACTAATTTTGCACCTGGAACATCATCTTCCGTGAGTTTCGCCGAATTTTTAAGCATTTTTTAGAAGATGATAGATGCCAAAAGATGCAAATAATGGCCTTGGTCGCCACACTATTTGCACGTTTTTCACCGTTGTTTTTAAATAGACTTAAAAATGTTCTACCTTAAAAATCTCTGTTATTTACAAATTAATTTTTTGTTGTTTTTATTAACAATATTTTCCATACATTTCGACACGAAACTGTTCGAAAAACACGGAAATGACGTGAAATTTCGGCACGAGCGCACTGCCGACGTCTAGAATAAAAAGCTCTATTAGAATGAGCCATGGCCATATAACGGAATTTTCAAGAGTTTCATCAATCGGTTTTTGAGTATACACCATATTACAAAACATTAATAAAGATTTCAAAATGTTTCAAAGATTTTAAAATATTTAAAAGGATTTTTTATATAAAGGCGTATTTATCAGGTTTTAAATATTTCATAACAATTTTACAAAGATTTTTAAACTTTTAAAAGATGTAAAGGGTTTCAAAGATTTTGAAAAGGTTACAGTTCACCAGATTTCAAAGATTTTAAAACATTTGGAAGATTTTAAAAGGATTCAAAACATTTTAGAAGATTTTTTTTATCAATTATAGATTTCAAATAATTCAATGATTTCAACGAATAACAAAAATTTCGCAAACAAAAATTTAAGAAAATTTTCCTAAGGAAACCACGTCCCGAGAATTTTTGTGAACACATTCTAATACTGTGTTACATTGTTTTTAATCCGTAACTCATTATTTATTTTAAATGCGCGGTGAATCCTGGGGAACATAACCTTTTTTCAGAATTTGGTTATACGTATATTTTGCGCACGTCTTCTGAGTCTCGAAGCCTTTGATCAATCAGCGCAAGATCTCGAGCGCGGGAGATTTGGAAAGCGAATTAAAATCGCCTATATAGTACTTTTTTGCATTACACAAATGCAAGACGGGTTGCATTGTATGCAAGAGTTTATATAATTATATTCCCTATGACTAAATAGTAAATAGTCCGGGAGCCAGGTATGGTCTCGTGGCCTTTTTAATTCCGATGGAGCCACCAAGGTTTTTTAAATGTATTTTGAGCCGCTGAATCCGAATTTTGTAGGTGGCTGTTCGTCCGAGTGGTCAGTTTTTTGTTATTAACATTTTTTAAACAATTAATTGAAAAATTGAATTATTTGACAAAAATAATTTTTTCAGTTTCTTTAGCATATTTTGAATAAAAAAGGTCCCTAATAATTTCCTCCCAGACCCATACTTTGTGAGAAAAAATTTAGCAAAATTTAAAAAAAGTGATTTCTTCAGTTTTTGACGCTATGTCAGATATACACCATAAACTTTTTTGTAATCTGAGTCCACGCTATGCTTCCTTAACATTTGTATTATTATTAAAAATGATTTCCAGTTCGTTTAAATAAATAGCTTTTAAGTCGGACGAGTTGAAAGTTCAAGGTTTTCCGAGCGCGCGCGTCTAGTCAGACGCCTTGGCGAATTCCTTGGCCACCGTTGCTAAATGGCTAAATGACTCGGAAAACCTTGAACTTTCATCAACTCGTCCCACTTAAAAGCTTTTTGTTTAAACGAACTGGAAATCATTTTTAATAATAATACACATGTTAAGGAAGCATAGCGTGGACTCAGATTACAAAAAAGTTTATGGTGTATATCTGACATAGTGTCAAAAACTGGAAAAATTACTTTTTTTTAAACTTTGCCAATTTTTTTCTTACAAAGTATGGATCTGGGGAAAAAATTACTAGGGACCTTTTTTATTTAAAATATGCTAAACAAACTGAAAAAAATTATTTTTGTCAAAAAATGTATTTTTTTAATTAATTGCTTAAAAAAATGTAATAACAAAAAACTGACAACTCAGACAAACAGCCACCTAAAAAATTCGGATTAAGCGGCTCAAAATACATAAAAAAAACCTTGGTGGCTCCATCGGAATTGAAAAGACCACGTGACCATACCTGGCTCCCGGACTAAAACATCCACTGTAAAAAACTAAAAAAAATTCCACGGTTGTTATTGGTAAAATTGCACAGAAGACTTTCCGTACTATTACCACTTGGAGTATGGGGATAATACAATTTGAAGGTTAGGGTCGCGAATGAATTTGTAATTTTACCATTCCTAGCATGGGGCTATAGCAAAAACATAGTAGAAGTACATTTTGACTTCTCGAATCTATCACGTTGCGAGTCAGAAATAAAGTGTCCTACTTCTAACGTAGTGAATTTTCTTCACGGTTGTAAAAGTACAAAATTTTAGGAATATCGATAATTCACGTGATTGTGCACTTTCTTTTTTAATAAAACAAAAGATTGTTGAAAAATTCCAAACTTTTGGAAAAACTGTATTAAAAATTAGTAAAAGTATTCTTAAAATGGTAAAAATCCTAAAAATGAATTTAATTTTTGTTATGCGTATATATTTGATCTAAATTAATAAAGTTAAGGGAATAATTATATGTGTGTATTGTACAAACATATTGCTAAAGGAACATTTTATAAATTGAAAAATTATGAAGTTCGGCCATAATAGAATTAAACTC
This sequence comes from Belonocnema kinseyi, assembly GCF_010883055.1. Lineage (NCBI taxonomy): Eukaryota > Metazoa > Arthropoda > Insecta > Hymenoptera > Cynipidae > Belonocnema > Belonocnema kinseyi. The sequence goes on along the minus strand of NC_046662.1, from coordinate 78,722,319 downwards.
GAGTCCTAGCTGAAAGCGGAAAATCAAAATTGCGAACGCGGCGGGAATCGTCAACCATTCGCCATAACAGCCATAACTGCGCGAACATGCGTTTGTCGAAATGTTTTTTGTTGTGTCACTTTTTGCTATTTTATTCAGTTCTGGGTTTATAATAAAATCGTTTTCAGAAAAAATTACATCATGAAACAAATGATGTTTTTCAAGCAGCGACCGATCATGCAATTAACGAAATCCCTGAAATTGACGCTAATGGGCATGCAGAAGCTATTTTTGTAATAGAATAATATGAGAGTTTATTTTTATAATATTACAGATTTCTCTCAAGAAATTTAATAATATATATTAATCTAAATAACATTTTATTATTCTTAAAAATTCTTAATAATGTTAGTAACATTTCTGATTTGAGTAAAATTTTTTTAATTTATGGTACAAATACAATCATTTCTGGGAATTTTCCAGTAATTTCCAGTAAGAATACCATAACCTACAAATATACATCTCATTTGTACTTTTACAAAGTGAACTGTAGAATTGCATAACCTAAAAGCGAAATTACAAATTGAAGGCAGTTTTTAATTTTTTCCCGTAAAGACGCTTGTTTGGGGGTAGTAAATATTATGTCCCTCTCTGAAAGTGGTAAAATTACAAGAAATATTTTTTACAGTGTCCTTACTGTATATAGAGTGAAGTATTATATATAATGATCATTCGTTTTATACATTTTCTGTATAGAATAAATAAATACTATCTATAAAACCTCACACTATATAAAAACTATATATAATTTTTCCGCCTGGGAAAGGAATTTAGAATATTCTAGGAATTTAGGAAATTAGAGGAATCAAGGATTTCAGATAATTTACAGAATTCAAAACATTCAATAAAGGATAGTCAAGCATTATAGGAAATAAACACAATTCCAGAGTATTTAGGGAATTCAAGGAATCAAGGGAATTCAGAATATTGAAGTAATTTAGCAGACGTAGAAAATTGAAGAATATTCAAGAATTTAGAACATTCAAGAAATTCAGAATATTCAAGGTTAACAGGGAATCAAAGGAATATAGAGAATCGAGAATAATTGAGGAATTTATTGAAATTGAAGAAATTCAGGGGATTTAGATAATTTAAGGAACTTCAGGAATTCAGAATAATTTAGAATCATTCAGGAATTTAGGCTGTTCAATTATTTCAGGCAATTCACAGAAGTTCAGGAATTTCATAACGTTTAGGGAATTCGGAATATTCCAGGAATTCGTATAAATGAAGGATTTCCTACAATACAAGGAATTCATAGAATTAAAGGAATTCAGAGATTCTCAGGCATCCAGTGAATTTCAGATTTTAGGAAATTAATCATATTTAAGGAATTTAGCTTATTTACAGAATTTCAGGAATTCAGAATATTTGAAGACTTCAAGATATTTACAAATTCTAGGGGATTCAAGGATTTAAGCATTCAGAATATTTATGTAATATAGAAAAATGGAAGGAATTCAGAGGATTTAGAATATTCAACGAATTTCAGGGATTCAGGGAATTCAGAATCTTCAAGGATTCAAGGATTTCCAAGAATCTAAGGAATTCAGATCATTGGGGGATTTAAAGGATTGTAGAAAATTCAGTATATTTCATAAATTTAGCGGACTCATAAAAATTCAGAATATTTCAGGATTTCAGGATTTTCAAATATTACAAGGTATTCGAGAAATTTAGAGAATTCAAAATATTTTAGGAATTGAGAATAAATGAAGAAACTTAGGGGATTTAGAGAATTCAATTAATTTTTTGGGAATCCAGAATATTCCTGGATTACAGGGTATTAATAAAAATTAAAGATTTCATAGAATTTAGAAGGCTGCAATGTATTTAGAATATCACAGGAATGATTGGAATTTCTAACATTTAGGAAATCCAGAATATTCAAGGATTGCAGGGAATTCGAAGAATTTGGGCAGAGTTTAGGGAATTTAGAATCAGCCAGGAATTCCGGAAATAAATTTGAGGGTTTTAAAGAATTCAGAGAAATCAAGGATTTCAGAGAATTTAAAGAATTATTATATTTTCAGGTATTCAGGGAATCGGTCAAATTTCAATTGCTTTAAATATAAAACTCTTAATTGTGTAAAATAAATAAGGAGTTTTAATTTTAAGTTTGAAAAAATACGTTAATTTTTAATGAATTTTAAATGCTTTGACATCAGCAATTTCGATTCAATTTTTTTATTTTAGGCGCTCTAAAGTTAAGAATGGTTCATTTCTAAATTGTAAAATTTTTCAATTTTAAATGATAAGTAGCGTAATTATTTAAAAAGAAAAAACCTAAAAAATAAACCTATCCATTTCCATTGTCTCCAAGTCTTTTTGAAAGTGCACAATTTTAAGTATTACTCGTTTGCATGTCGTTTAAGGGGGGAGATACCTTTAGAATTTCCAAAAAATCGATGTTTTTTTCGTTCATATTTTGAAAGTATAATATGTTAAAAATATACTGTAAATAGTAAAAAAGGAAAGTATTAAATATTTATAGAGATATTGTCAAAAATGTAAGAGTCCCCTACCGTCACTAATCAGGTATTCGGAGCGCTTGGGTCGGAGCAAT
>NC_046662.1:78690988-78719614 GCF_010883055.1 Belonocnema kinseyi | reverse complement strand
ACTGAACCTAATAGTTATACCGTAACGAATCTTCAACGTGATTATCTCGAACTTGTCTTTTCAAAAACTGCTTGTGCTGTAACTTAAAAAGTTATTGGCCGATCAGGCTAAGCTTTGCAGAATTTCTTTTTATGGTACTATCGGAAGGATATACCTAAAAATTTAAAGATATTGTGTTATTAAATAATTTTATTGGGGTCAAAACTGTTGAAAAAATGGTCGAAAATTTGGACCTTCGATTAAACAGCCGATATAAATTTTAATTTTCAACATTTTTATTATTTCATAGGTTTATTCTTCCCTTTAACACATAAGTAATCGAACAAAAAAAAAACATTTTTTATATCTGATAAATGGAAAATTTTTGACAGCTGCAGCAGTTTTCGATGCCTCGGAGCAGACGCTTGAAGAAATATTCTGCAGGGTCGCCATTTAAAAAAAACACATGTTTTTTACACTTTAACAATGTAAGAAAAAGATGTTAAAATTAATAAATGATCTAGTTCTTTTATCAACTTAAAAAAAAATCATTACATTGATTGATTTTTCCCTTTCTAAAGGTCTCTCCTCCCTTAATATTCAATACTTTGAATTGGGATTTATTCAACTTTTTGAAGTTTTTATATCAAATTATTTAATTTAGGCCTTTTATTCTAGTAATTGTGGACATTACAGGTTGAAACAGCCCTGCGAATTACTATGGTTGTTTTCGCTATGGGTGTATTTATTATGTTTTATTACAATATCTTCTCATAACCACTTTTAAGTACTTTTTCAGTACTTTTCCAACAAAAAAGTAATTACAATTGATTAAAAATGTAACTTTTTTATCAATAAACAATTAGTTTTTTAATAATTTTTTCGCAATATCTTCTTATGAATACTTTTTCTGCATTCAATTCAAACTTACGTCCAAGAAACTTGTAATTCGTAGCGATTTCTGTACATTTTACATAATATGCTGTTATTTTTTTCGCATTAAAAAAAAGTAAGTAATTGATTAGTTGAAAGTAATTGCATATCAAATGTAATTAATTATTTTTAAAAAAATTAATAAATAAAGAAGTATTTATTTAAATTGGTTGTATCTAAACTTTCTTTGTAAATTTATATTATAGTTCAATACGTTAAAATTAAGTAATTAAGAAATAAATAGTTAACCAATAATTGAATGAAAACATTATGTATTATTGAATTTGTTAATTGAATGAATTAAGCACCTCATTCATGAGTTTCAAACTCAACTCTTGATAGGAGACAAAGTTTTTCACATATAAACAAAACACAAATTTTTTTGAAACTTCGTAAAACGGTAGTAGTGGGTCACAGAAGGTTCAACAGTAGGTCGATCGATGCGTCTCAAAGATGCAAACAAATAAACTAGATATCGTACTTTTGTATTTTAATATTAAAAAAGCTTTACTTATATAAAGACGGTAAATTTTTTTTAAACCTTAAACTAAAGAAAATATACTTCTAAATGGCCGATTTAGCTTAAAATCCTATCAGATCTGGACATAATTCAGAGCTGCAATTCATCCAAATTTGAAATTAAGGCTAAAAGCTAATCAACACGATAACCGAATTTTAATTAATAGTTCTGATCTAATTAATAGGGAGAAAGTTATGAAACTTTTATTACATTTGAAATCAATCTCTCTTTCTTATATAATAAACCAGGAACTCATTTTTACTGAAAAGGATATCAAAACACAAAAATGTTGAAGGCTTCTTCTATATTCCAATTATTTCAACTGATGCAGAAATAAAAAACTTATTAACTGAAAAGAAAATTTAAGAAACATAGTAAGTTAAACGTCAAATACATTGATTCCAAGCATATTACTTTTAATTTTTTTTTAACAACTTTGAAGATATAAAATGAGTCCCAAAGGATTTCACATATTATAAATTGAACATTATTTCCTTTTATACTTATGTCTCTAAAGTTTAAATAATAAAACGAACCAATTAAAAAAACAGAAGTAAAAGAACAAAGGCACCTCGAGAACAAATTACGTGCTATGAACGGAATGTGTTCCGACCAAAAATAAATTAAAGTTATGTACGTGCTCTTGTACAGAAGCGTTCGGAAGCCGAAAATAAGATTAAGGGTTTAAGATTTATAGCTAGATTGGTTAAATTATTGAACTTGTTAAGTGGTCTTCTTCTGCTTAGGTTCTTCTTTTAAGGTGATTTGCAGCATTTATTATCAAATTAAATTATAATTAAATAGTATAAAAATTTATGAAAATTTCTAGGTTTTAATCAAAAAGACCTATTTATACAATCTTATACACCTATGAGATCGATAATCTTAATTTAAGCAATTTTTTTTTCATTTTAAGGTAGCAAAAAACTACAAAGAATTTTAAGCTTCACATTGTATATTTTTGAAAGTTATGGAGGGGTGAAGAAAAATAAAAAACAGGTATCACCTGTTATTTTGACCATAAAATTCTTATGAATTTTTTGGTAAATTGTCTTTTCGGTCTTAACAACATATATTTTTTGTTTTGCAGTTTTTTGTTATCTTTGGATGAACATTTGACGTAAATTTGAGGCTATACCTTTTATCTTCACAGTCATATATAATTTTATAAGAAACTATGTACAAGTTTCGTAAAAAAATACATTAATTGTTAACCAAAAAGTTTTTCAATATAAAAAGTAAATTTCAAACAATAAATGGAAGAATTAAATTTTTAGACAAAGAAAATAATTATATATAATGTAATAATTTCCACCAAAAATATAATAATAAACTTCTCATTGAAAAAAATGAAATAAACCAAAAAATTAGTTGAATCCATGATTAAAAACAAATTAATTTTTACAACAAAAAGATGAATTTGTAACAAACAAGTTAAATTTTCAACCAAGACAGATTTTTCAGTTATTCAAAAAAAATCTCTAAAATTGATAGAATTTTCAAGCCAAATAGATGAATATCATGCAAAACATATTAATTTTCAACGCAAAAATATAAATTTTCTTCCAAAATAATTAAATTTTAACAACTACAACAAAGACGAGTTTTCAACAAAATAAAATGAATCTTCAACAAAAAAAGATAAATTTTCAACAAAAATAGAATTTTTAAATTTTCAGTTTGAAACAGATAAATTTTCATCGAAGAAAATTAAGTTTCCATACAAAATATCAATTTTCCACAACAAATGGAACAGTTAAATTTTCAGTTAAGAAAATGAATTTTGAAATAAAATGATAAACCTTCAACGAAAAATGAAAGTTTTAACCAAGTTGTTGAATTTTTAACCCAAAAGATTAATTTTCTGTAAAAAATTTAAATTTTCAAGAAAATATGTACATAAACTTTCAACTAAAAAACATTTTGTTGACAAAAAAAAATTAGTTTAAAACGAAGACATGAATTTTTAACCAAGAAGATGAAGCTTCCACTAATGAGCTCATTTTTTACCAAAAGAATGAATTTTAAACAAAATAGTTGAATTTTCACTTAACACGAATACATTTTGACCTGCAAGTAGATTATCTAAATTTGCAGTAAAAATTTATTATTTTACCTAATAAAACAAATTTTCAACGACGAAGATTGATTTTCAAATCGGCCATGGAAAAGTAGTTAAATTTTCAGTTAAAAAATTAATTTAAAAATAACGGATGTCGGATTTATTCAGGTGATACATAATATTCTGAAAAGTTATTTTCCAGCTCGCTGCTCAGGAGAATGCATTGATGTGCCGCAAAGGCATCAAACTTTAAAAGTATATTTATTGGCATGCCAAAGTCACCATGAATTGAGCAGATATATTCCTACTTTCCTCCAAAGTGTTCTATCACCTTCTTCTCGCAGGAGTTACAAAGCGCAACTTTATATTCGAATCCGTCACAGTATACATGAGTTCTTGATGAAGTGTCCACAACTTTGCAGGAACTGGCTGATACTTTGAAGAACTTTAATGTTTGAGAAACAAATATAATAAAGCGGAACTCTCTATTTGCAGAGAAACTTTTCTACAATAGTTTCCAAATCGTTAAACTGACTAAAACTCAGAATCATCTTTAACTTCGAAGCTTAAAGAAATAATGAAATCCAATTATTAAAAAGTTAATGCCCCCCTTTTTCGAATAATATCTCGAAACTATTGTTGTCGAGTAACCCGAGTTTATTTTTGGGCAGGAACATTTATAATTTCGGTCAGGCGTCCGTCCGTCGTACTTTTTCCAAGGATCGGGAGTAAAAAGAAATCATGAGTGGGGAAGTGAAGGAAAATCATCAGAGGGAATTAGGGAAGTAGGGAAAATCCTGGTGAATGCGGCGTGAAAAAGTAAAAGAAGATGAAAGGGTAAGAAGTTGAAGGAAAATTATAGGAGAGGGTAGGGGAAATGAGGAAGGGAAAGTAAAGGCAAGTGACAGAAAATGAGAGGAGAGCGATGATGTTAAGATAGGGAAAATGAATGGAAAGGAAGTAGAGAGAGTTAATGCAAATGTGTGGAGGAAAATATGTGAAGTGGGGTAAATCAGGTCAGCTGAACTGGGTGAAGTAGGGCGAATGAGAGGACGAAAATAGGTACAATAGGAACAGTAGGAAAACTTACGAGAAAGTATAGGAAATGAGAGAAGATTAGGAGAAGGGAAGTAGGGAGAGGGAGGGAAATTTGGGTAGAAGTATCAGCAGTGAGTAGAAAGTAGGCAAAATGAGGGTGTAGATGAAATTAGGAGGGTGAAGTAGGTACACTAGGGGAAATGAAGAGAGGGAAGTCGATCAAATAGCCACAGTCAGAAAATGAAGGAGAAGTAGAGGATGTGAGAGAAAAATTACGAGAGGGGAAGTAAGGAGAAATGAGGAAAGGGAAAGAACAGGTAATGAGGGTCGGGAATTCTGGGAAGGGAAGGGGAATTATGTAAGGGGAAGTAGGGGAAGTGGGGGTAAATACTGAAAGGAATAAGGGAAAATTTTAAGAGGGTAAGTAGGTACAGTAAGGGAATATTATGTACGTGGGTACGGGCAATGAGAGGAGTTGAAGTAAAAACTAAGTGGAAATAAGCAGAAAGATAGGAAATAAAGGGACATGAATTAGAGGAAAATTAAGGGAGTGAAAGTCGAGGAATTGTTGAGAAATAAGATGATGGTGAGTAGCGCAAGTTAAGGGGAATCAGAAGAGAGGTGGTAAGGGGAATGAGGGACAATTATAGGAGGGGAGAGGGAGAAGCGGGAGAAATGAGGGGAGGACGTACGTAAAGATAGTTAAACTTAGTCAAAATGAGGAAATTATAGGAGGGAAACTAGGGAAAGTAAGGGAAATAGAGGGAGGAGAAGAAGGCGAAATGGGAGGAAATAAGAAGAAGTAGGGAAACAGATTAGAAATGAGCGTGAGTAATGACGGGAAGTTATGGCTGTGGAAGGGAAGTGGGAAAGAAAAGTATAAACTGGGGAAATGAAGAAAAATTTAAGTGGGGGAGGAAGAATTTGTGGATGGGGCGAAAGGTGAAGTGAAGGGAGGCAAAATATCGGAGGGCGAGGTTTGAACGAATTAATTAATCCTCTAGTAGCCTAAGACAGCCTTTTTCGTAGGTGGCGACTTTCTTATACCCATTCTATAAACAAACGGAAAAAGTTTTTCTTACAAATGGCGTAATCGGAAAATTACAGCCTGTTGATTAATATAAATAATAGTTCTTTCGTAAACCCAATTATTGGAAAATCCAGCAGTTTGCAAAACAGAATTTATTAATTATTTTCCGTTCAAGAAACGTAACATAGAATCCAAGTAGATAAGGTTAGCTTAAACACTTTTCTTTAACTACAATGTTTCAAAAAAGGTAGCATAAATAATAGTATGACAGGTTCAATTTTTGAAAAACCTGGTAAATTTTGTATGTTCGCTTAATTATGAAAAAGAGGTTTCTCATTATCCTGATTAAAATTTACAACTATATTTTTAATATTTAAATTTACTTACAAAGTGTATACACTATACAAATATGTCAATTACGTAAATAGTATAAATATTGAAAATTAAAACTTCTAATTTTTCTTATTAAATTAGTCTTCTCGATTTTTATAAATCTTTAAAAACTGGTGAGTTTCTGTTCAAGAACTTTTGATAACAATTTTCAGAGGCCGAAGAGATTTCTTAAAAGTTTTAATTAGATATCTGAAAAAGCATTTTCTTGTTCTACTATTTAAATTGAACAATCCAAAACGACCGATATATTGAATATAGAAACAATTTTTTAATTGCATAATTTTGAAAAAAATCTTCATTTTTTTATAATTAAAATAATATTCTTAAGCGCTTTGTGAAAAAATCATGTTTCCAAAATAGATTGACGAAGCATTGTAATTTATACTGAAGGACTTTTGGTGAATTGGAAACTCTTACATTCCAAAAATATATAATGCATATGTGAAAAAATGTAAAATCATTAGGTTACAAAGAAGAACAAGAAGTAGAAATTTTTGAAAAACTGTAGGTTACGTTGTTGTCTTACATCTAAAATATGTATTTTTATTTTAAAATGATTATAAATCAAACTAGATTTATAATCTTTTAAAAATTTTGGATCATTTTGGATCATTTAAGTGTTTTTTCTTTTAGAATTTGCGTGTTTTTTTTTTTGTTGAAAAATGGTGTTTTAAACATTTCAAAGAAGTTTCATAACTTTATAACAATTTTAGGTTATGTTGGTATTTTACACCAGACATTGATTCCCATTACCATTCCGTAATTAAACTTACCATTTTTTATTTTATTTACATTTTTCATAGGAAGTCCGTTATTTTGAATGGAAAACATTAGGTTTAAAATAAGATTTAAAATCTTAGACAACTTTTTGTCATATTATGTTAGTATTTTTCGTCTAAATTATTATGAAAAAATCATTAGATTTCAAATATTATATACAAAACTTGGACAATAATATGTGTTAGCGTTTTCCACCGCAAATGGATTATTTTAAACAATAGTTATTTTATTTTAAAAATTGTACACAATTTCTAACAACTTCAAATTATGTTAGCATTTTTTGTCAATAATTAATATTTTTAATCAAAATGAATGTCTATATATTGTACAATAATATTATATAATAATTCTGCAGTTAAGATATCAATCTTCGTCAATTATCCAAAATATCTTTCTTTGTTTTTTTCTTCCTATTATGTTAGATGATAGATACTATGAAATACAAAAATTTTGTACAGTGAAACCCTTCAATAGCCCTCCCTTCTAAAGCCCTTCCGAGAATTGATGCCGCGCAGCAGGTAGGTATAACAGAAGGTAAAAAGAGGAGCGGGCTATAAAGAAATAGTTTCCACCCACCGTCGTCCACAAAAATCGGATCTATAGAAGGGTTTCAATATATTTATAGGCATTTTCTATTTTACATAATTCAAAAATTGCTTGAACTAGCGAATATTTTATTGGAGCACGTATTTGTTTTCTAGTATAATTAAATAAATCTGCAAAATTATCCAAATTTTTCTTAAAAATATAATTGATTACAAAACATCATATTTCGCATATCTGACTTTTATCATCAATTAAAAAAGTCACCTCTTTTCCAAATTTCACTCAGATATTAAAAAAGCTATCACAGAGCATACAATATTTCGCGTAACGGAAGTTTTAATAAAAATTTAACGAGTATTTTTGCACCAAACGTTTTTATTATACCTCTATATTTAGGTTTATGAGAAAATATGTAAATACTGTTGGAAATATCAATATTTTGCAGGAACGATCTTTGTAGGTAAAAGGCTGCGGCAAATTTGAATTTCATAAATACCTTCAGAGCTGCATCTGAAAATTAGTCGACTGGATTTTAAGTACATCGTGGGTTCAATTAGCTGAGCTAAAATAGTATTCAAGCCCCAGGGAAACTATTGAATACTGGTTTTGACGGAAACTAAAGAAAGAATAATTCAAGAATCTTTTCATAGGTCTCTATTATTGTGCTCTGTTCGTCTGTCGTTTCCAGGATTATGTCCGGAAAAGCCGTACTCAACACATTCAAAACCACTCCCGCCTTTTCCGTCCTCTTTTATCTGGATTAGTAAAAAAATTACTAGCGAACGACTCTAGTAAAGTGCCCCACTTTCATATATCATAATGCTCTAAAATGTCCAATACCTTCTCATATAGGAACAAAAAAAAAGTTTCAAAAATCGCTGTAGGGCATTCACAATGATGCGCAGTAGGGCAAAATCGCCAAAACACGGCCGAAAGTCCTATGTATTAAGTTTACCGTATTAACTTGAAATTCTTAAAAATTACCTGCTATTATAACCATTCAATCATATAGTACAATATTTTTAATAAGCGTTAACTATTAACACGTTTTTTAGCTAAAGAAAGTCGACCCTACGATATTTTTGTATTCGCAGATTTTATATCTCCAGCGGGTTGAAAACATGAGCTAGATCTACGCAAATACATTTTTTTATTATTAATATTTCTATGACGTTCTAATAATGTCTAAAACTAAAAAGTTAGTAATTAGGAAAGCTTCCTGCGAAGAAAGAATATATACTTGACGAAAAAGTCTTAAAATCGACCTATTAGAGTGCCCATTAAGTCCGAGCTTAACATGCGCCTTAATACACCCCGAACAACGTAATAAAGATTTATGAAAATTAAGGAAGAAAAAATCCTGCGCGAGAATAATCGAATAACCTTGAGGAAAAAAATCGTAAAAGTCGCACTAAAACAGTGTGCCTATTAAGACCTGTATTGAAATGCGTCTCTCAACTCTTCAAACAACATATAAAAAATTTAATTAATGTCGAGGAAAACTTGATACGCAAAAAAAAACTAAAGACCCTGAACAAAACTAAAAAACTAAAATTCCAAAAATCGAAGCTACAGAGTGTGCCCAAAGAGACCAGTCTTGAAATGCGTCTTTGAATAACCCGAACACCATATCCGAAAATCAAACTAAATTAACGACTCACAACTTTCCCAAAAATATATAAAGACAGAAAACTATAACTATGATGAAAACTTCTTGCACAGAAAACTAAAAAACCTCAATGAAAAAAATCGCAAATATCGCCCTAAGAGATTGTTCCCACAAAAATGTCACTATGAGAAAAACACCCAGCGTAAAAAGCAAACGCAACAATAAATCTCAATATATAACTCAAAAATATATCAAAATACAATATGATATAAATAAAGTAAAAAAAGTCAATGCCATCTTCTTAAAAGAAAGTTCCTTATGATCTCCATTTTTTTACTCTGAAAAACTGTTTTCCAGTTTTTGGCGGTGTTTGAATTTATTCTGAGAATTCCATACAATTAACCTGCAAGAGAATTTATGCTGAAAAAACAGAATCAAATATTAACGTTATTTCTTTATTTCAATGTTTATATTTTTTAAACTTTACACATAGTGACATGTATTTTTAAATACCATCAACGACTTGATTAATTTAATGAATAATTGTCTACTCGTATACAAGTTTAATTAGGGTTAGCCTACTCCGGAAAAATTCAGAACAGTACTGGTGAGAAAGATGTGGAGATCACACAGAGGTATATTTGTCTTGAATTAAAGGAAACGTTTGTTTAACATAATTTTTTCATTTAACCGAAGATATCTTCAAAAAGAAGAAAATCGTTTGAAATTAAAAAAAAATACATTGCAATAAATAACCATTTCCTAGCATCAAATAAATTTTGTTTGACTGAGAGCCAATGAATATTTTTTTCTCTGACACAACAAAATTTTCTTTGAATAAAAGAATCTTTTTTCTGAGTCAGTGTTAGCGAGGTTTCCAAATTCAAAGGTGTTCAAATTTCTGTGCTATTAACACATGTAAAATACTTTATTACTTTATTTCCATTTTTACAAATCAAGTTACGTATATTTGGTACAAGCGACTCATAAATCTTCTTGTAACCGGCTTTTATGATGATTGCACGTTTTTTTTTTGTTGTAAAATGATCCAATGCTTTCGGAGCACCATTTTTAATTTAGTATTTTCATCACAAAATCCGTAATCAGTGATCCAAAAAACCTTTAATGATAAATTTCTTCGCATTGTAATTAGTTTAGGATTTTTGGCCATATTTTGAGCATTCCGCCCCACTGTATATGGTGGGGAGACAAGTACAAATGATTCTCAGAAACTTCCTTTCAGCAGCTTTGCTGAGTTTTTTCTACTTTAACACATATTTCAAATATCTTTTCGAACTAGATCATTTAAAACAATTTTTTTCAAGAGGAGAATTAATACAAATACAAACGTGTGCAAACTTTAATTAAAAGACTTTGGTCGGTAAGCACGTAAAAATTGCGAAATTGAAAAAATTATCTAGTTTGTAATTAGTGATTTCAGATTAAAATATTTTAAATCTACATTTTTTTATTCCCGATTCATGTAATTCGTTTCGATTGTCTTATTATTAGTTTAATTTAAGGAACATAACTAGGTAATTTTTTTCGAAAAAAGTTTTTTTTTGCTGATTTAAGTACATCATTTTCAAATACTTTTGTAGTTTTGCATACGTTTCAAACATGTGAAAATGCACTTCTAAATAATGGAGAATGACAACTCGTAAAGCCCATTTCTTTTTTCCTCTTTGAACTTTGAAAATTTAAAAAAAAATATTTTTTAAACCTTGAAAGTATAGCTCATAAGGACTACTTGCTTTTATAATTTTCACAGAATTTCCTATTTTGAATATGATTTGAATTTATGATTTCTAGACAAATTAAAAAATTTTTTAGCCAAATTACATATACGTAGGATCATAAGAACTTATGGATTCCGAATATTTTATTTTAGATTGACACATTTGAAAAAATTTTTTTTTTAATTTTATAATCCTGGCTTTTTGATGAACAAAGAATACATGCTGAGATGGTTCAGTTTGGTGGCGGATGATCATAATAATTGCTACTTCATATATGAACATTAATAAATTCACAATAATTTTGATCTTTTTTCTGGTAATTTAAAGGCAAAGTATCAAGTTTATCCTTTAACTTTCCAAACTAAGTTAAAGCTTCTATAAAAGTATCGCCAGATCACTTTTTTAGGACTCCCTAACTTTTCCCAGATTTCCATATATTTCCTAGCCTGCGACCACCCTGGTAATTGTAATAGGCATTTAGGTTTTAAATGATTACTTTTGAACGTTTTAAATGTTTAGATGAATGTTAAACTTTTGATACCTCAATTTAAAATTGTGGTTATACCTTTAATTACAAATGCTTTAATTAAAATTTTTTTATAATCTTTTACTAACATGTATTTTTATTTGTTGATAGCCAAATTTGTAATTGTTCACCTTAGAATGGTTCAATTTTTAATTATCATTTTGAAGCGCACCTTTAATTAAAAAATTATTTATTTGGACCTTTTTATTTGTTTAGACTGAGCGTTAAAGGAAACTAGATATCTTTTTCCAATATCTTAGAAACGACCTTCGGTCTCATCTGGGACAGTGAATGCACACATTTGCTTCCTTCAGATATGTTCTAAAGGAATAAAATTTTTCGAATATGTTCTCTCTTAGTGCCCTATTCCATATTTTCTGTATTATTGAACATAAGCCCTAAAGAGGGATTCTATTATTGTACTGATATTATTTCAACTTTCTGTCGTAGAAAATACCCATTCCACCAAAAGGATTCATAGATCTTAGTCCGTAAGGCTTTCTTATAGCTCAGATTATCCTAATCTTTATTTACTTCAATATAATAACTTACTTTTGAATTTCATCTCCTTGAAAGTACTTTTTTTATTTCAATTATGTTAAAATATTTAGGAATTAAAATGTTTTAAAAGTTTTTAATAAGACATTTTGAAGGAGGATAGGAGGGCGACTTAAGGTAAATCCTGCAAATATTTGATGCAAAGGTCTCCGTTTTAAAGGCAAACCCGGATTAATTTCTTCTGGTCAATATGTTTGACAATTCGATAAAAATATGTAATTCATAGTTAAATATGTTTTTAACAGAATACATTAATTTAAATTCATTTCTTTCATAAGAAATATACAAGATGTTTTGTAATATATGTGACCTTTCTGCAATCTCTTCCCATCATGTCTTACCCTAAACTTTATGCCCAGGAGAAAAAACTTATCTGAGGAAACAAACCTTACTTTTCAAAAATATATTGGGGAGACCGACTTCCACCCTTAGGTATTTAGCTCACAATTTTTGTGCCTCTATCTCTTACTCAAATTCTACTAACTCATCTTTTTAACTACATTTTTCTTAGTGGCTGTATATAAATTACGTGAAGTTTTTTTCTGAAATTTGGAACCAAGTAATCCACTTCGTTACGTTCTGTATGCCCCCCCTCCCACCAAAAATAACGCAAGATGATTTGGTGGAAAGTGGGTTCAGTAAAATATTACTGTTTCTCGTGAATTAACAAAGTCGATGAACTTTCAACCAATTAGTTGAATTTTCATTTAGAGATGTGAATTTGCAACAATAAATGTAATAGTTGCTATTTTAACAAAAAATATGTTTTCAGTTTAAATCAAAATTGAGACATGATAAACAAAAAAATACAAATTATCAACCAAATATTTGAATCCTCAACCAAATCAGATTCATTTTTAACCAAACAGTTGCATTATTAACCAAAAAAAGAACAAATTTATACAAAAACAGATTCATTCGCAAATTAAAAAGTTGAATTTTCAACCAAGAACATTTTTTAGTCAATAAAGAAAAAAATGTTAATTAAAAATGTAGAATTTCCTAGCCAAAAAGATGAAGTATATACAAAAAAATTGAATAAAAAAAAATAGTTTTTGTAAAAAATTAATCTACTTGAGATTAATTTTTTTACAAAAAAGACGAAATCTCCATAAAATACAACCAAAAAGCCAAATAGTTAAAGTTTTAGAGACAAAAATTCCAATTTTGACCGAAACTAAAATTTAATTAACCCGTTAAATCCAAAGAGATGAATTTTTAAACAAAAAATTTTGTTACGCAGAACGTAATTTTGTTCCAAAAAAGACGAATTTTCAACAAAATCTAACGTTTTTAGATCAATAGTTCAATTTTAAACCAAAAGGATTAATTCTCTATCAAAAGGAGCATAAATATAATTGTTCAATTTTGAGTGAACAAAATTTATTTTAAGGCAAAGAGGAAATGAATTTTGAGCCGAATACTGAAATTTTCAACCAGTAAAATGAATTTTTAACTAAATTGTGGAATTTTCAACCAAAAATTAATTTAAAAAAAAAATAGTTCAACTTTCGATTAAATATGGGAATTTTCTACCAAATTTTGAACCAAATAATAACTAAATTTTGCTTACAAATAGCTGTTTACAATACTTAAATCTTTAAAACTTTCAAAACTCTTAAAAAGCTTCTTTTTTCAACAGTAAACAATTTTTTTTTTTAATTTTTGAAATATTTTTAGGTTTTCAATGATTTTTAAAAATTTTATAAAGCTTCTAAACGTTTTTTTAACCTACTTCAACTTTTTATAAAACTTTGTAATCTTAAAAAAATGCAAAATTTTGTTTTTAAATCTAGAACATTCTTTTTCGAAATTTTCTGTAATCATTTTTAATGATGTTAAATCTTTTTCAATTTTCTCTTAAAATTCATTTTTACAAATAAAAAATTACTTGCCATTTTTTCAGGAATCTTAAGATTTTTTTAGATGCTCTTGAAACCTTTCAAATTCTTAAAAAGCTTCTATTTTTCAACATTTTATAACTATACATTTCGTTTTGAATTTTTTTAGATCTTCTAAATATTCAAATTATTTTAGGATTCGTTCAGAACTTCTAAATATATTTTGAAATAATTCAGTTTTTAAGAAAACCTTTATATACTATAAAATTAAAAAAATGGTCCAAAAATATTTCAGATTTTTTTGAAAGATCTTTTGAAATCTTAAGCACAGAATTATTTTTCAATATAAAAAAAAACACATTTACTGTAAGCTGGAGCTAAGCAACACATATGTGGGGGAGCAATGGCACACCTTTAATCCTGTATTTAAAAAGCGATATTGGTTTTTTTAGCTATTACGGTTAAAACTCTATAATGTTTACTTGCAAGCTTCTATGTTTTTTTAACCAAGGAAAAGGAAATGACGTACTCAGAAATGCGGAATCAAGGGTGCGCCGCTTTATCCCGGATGCAGCGCTTTACCCTAGGTACATACGCCGCTTAGTCCCTGTTTACGGTACAATTGACATTTTTCTTTTGTCAATAATGTCTAGAAACCTATGGAAATAAATTATTTCATAAAACAAAATTACTTATTTGTAAATTTTAATTTAGAAAGGTAATAGTCTGCATAAAAATTATAATCTTTATTAATGAATAAACAAATTGAAAACAGCTACAAAAAGTCATCTCCACGCAGTGTCACAACCGATAAGATTTTTGAAAAAACAATGTATGCAAGATATTGCTACACCACTTTTTTTAGATTAGGAAAATCTATTTATCTTTTTTTTTTTAGTAATTCACAGACTTAGAAATGCATTCGACGGGTAAGGTCGAATGTCTCTCTTCAAACTCGACTATCGAAAACCCGGTTAAAATCGAAGGTGATTTTCTACAGTTTTCCTCTTCCCTAGAAAAACTAGCCCTAGCTCTAGCCCTAGTACTTATGCTTAAGGACTTAATGATACTTTAGCAGCGAGGATTACCCGTGTATAGATCTCTGTTTTACCGAAGTGTTAAAATAAAAGGCATAGTATAATAGGTTTTTAAACGCCGTGCAACGCGACTTAAATGAATCAACCCATTAAGACAATAATAATGATAATAATAATTATTATTTTTATAATATTTCGTAACAAATGTTTTTTCTTACCGAATCAAAAATTGTTGACCGATCGAAAATATTTTTATTCGGAATAAAAGAGCGATTGAAGATGTGTGTCTCAGCTTCTTTTAATGAGTTTTTAAGGAGGGAACTTTAATGCAAGAAATCTCCAATTTAAAATATTCAAAGATCGTGCATAATTCAAATCGCATCGACTTATACTTTAAAACTCTAGCGTATTCCGATAAGGTCTTGTCATCCCTCTTCACCCCTTTCTAACGATTCCATAGAATGCCTTGTCCTGTTTCACATTCTCAAACCGTCGTATGAAAGGTGTCGATGAGGGATCTATATCATGTCACATGCGGCCAGTCTCTTTGCGGCGAGTCACACCTACGGCATGTCACATCTGCGACATGTCACATTTGCAGCATGTCACATCTGCCGCATGTCACATCTGCGGCTTAGCACATCTGCGGAATGTCTCATCTGCGGTACATCACAACTGCGGCATGTCACATCTGTGGCATTGCACATCTGCAGCATGTCACATTTATGGTATGTCTCATCTGCGGTATTTCATAACTGCGGCATCTCTACCCAGCGCTTTCTCTCCCGCGCGCGGCAAAACTGCGGCAAGTCTCCCCAGCAGCATCTCTCTCCAAGACAATTTCATAAGCACTTCCAAAGATGGCAAAACTACGGTAAGTCTCCCCAGCGGCATCTCTCCCCCAACCAATTTTCTAAGTAGTTTTAAAGATGGCAAAACTTCGGAAAGTCTCCCAAGCGGCATCTCTCCCCAAGAAAACTTTTTAAGTGCTTTCAAAGATGGAACAGCGGCAGCAAGTCTCCCCAGCAGCATGTCTATCCCAAGAAAATTTTGAACTACTTCCAAAGATGAAACAACTGCGGAAAGTCTCCCGAGAGACATCTCTCTGCCAAGAACAATTTTTAAGTACTTCCAAAGATGGAAAAATTTCGGCAAGTCTCCCAAGCGGCATCTCTCCCCAAGAAAACTTTTTAAGTGCTTTCAAAGATGGAACAGCGGCAGCAAGTCTCCCCAGCGGCATGTCTATCCCAAGAAAATTTTGAACTACTTCCAAAGATGAAACAACTGCGGAAAGTCTCCCGAGAGACATCTCTCTGCCGAGAACAATTTTTAAGTACTTCCAAAGATGGAAAAATTTCGCCAAGTCTCCCAAGCGGCATCTCTCCCCAAGAAAACTTTTTAAGTGCTTTCAAAGATGGAACAGCGGCAGCAAGTCTCCCCAGCGGCATGTCTATCCCAAGAAAATTTTGAACTACTTCCAAAGATAAAACAACTGCGGAAAGTCTCCCGAGAGACATCTCTCTGCCGTGAACAATTTTTAAGTAATTCCAAACATGGTGAATCTGCAGCAAGTCTTCCCAACGGCATATGGCTGGAGATTAAATATGTTACATACGAATAAACAGAAAAACTTAACATAATAATGCACCGAAAAATATGCTCAAAAAGAAAACTTGAAGCTTACTCTCTTCCGAGTATTCATTGCCATTTCCTTCAGACTAGCTATTTTCATTTTAAAGGTACTTAAAAATTTTCTTCGGAGAGAGATGCAGCTGGGAAAACTTGTATTTCTGCCCTCTTCAAAACTACTTAGAAAATTTGTTGGAGGGAGAGATGCCGCTGGGGAGACTTGTCGCACTTTTGCTGTTTTCAGAAGTCCTTACAAAATTTTCTTGGGAGAGAGATGTCGCTTGGGAGGCTTGTCAAAGCTTTGCTATTTTTGGAAGTACTTAACAAATTTTCTTGGAGAGAGATGCCTCTAGAGAGACTTGCCGCAGTTTTGCCATCTTTGGAAGCACTTATAAAATTTTCTTGGGAGAGAGATGCCGCTAGGGAGACTAGCTGCAGTTTTACTATCCTTAGAACTAATTAGAAAATTTGTAGGGGGAGAGATGCCGCTGGGGATACTTGCCACATTTTACCATCTTTAAAACTAATTAGAAAATTTGTTGGGAGAGAGATGCCGCTGGGGATACTTGCCACATTTTACCATCTTTAAAACTAATTAGAAAATTTGTGTGAGGGGGGGGGGGAGATGCGACTAGGGATACTTGCCGCACTTTTGTTATTTCCAGAAGTCCTTACAAAATTTTCCTAATGGAGAGACGCCTCTAGGGAGACTAGTTGTAGTTTTACCATCCTTAAAACTAATTAGAAACTTTTCTTGGGGAAGAGATGCCGCTAAGAAGGCTTGCCGCAGTTTTTCAATCTTTGGGAGTAGTTTAAGAATTCCCTTTAGGGGAGAGATACTTCTGGGGAGACTTGCCGCAGTTGAACATCTTTGGGAGTACTTAACAAATTTTCTTGGGAGAGAGATGCCTCTCGGGATACTTGCCGCAGTTTTGCCATCTTTGGAAGTGCATATAAAATTTTTTGGGGAGCGTTCACATATGATGTCACGCTTCATTTCAAGCTTTTTTATCACCCCCCCCCCCCTCGTACCCATTGTCACGCTCTGTCATGAATTAACGAGATAATATTACGTCAATAATATTACGTCACGTTCTTTCGACCCCCCCCTTCACAATTTTTAAAATAATTATAAAATACTTTTCGGAATCTTCTCAAATATGGGAATCAAACGCTATGATATATATGGACTTAATACTTTTCAGGTTGTTAATTAAAAAAAGAAAACCTTCCATGACACCACGCGCAGAATGAATCGTCCCCCATATGTCACGATTTGTCACGCTTGACAAGAGCCCCCACCCCCCTTGCCCCTTGGTGCATGACATCATAAGTGAACGCTCCCTTGGGAGAGAGATGCCTCTGGGGTGACTTGCCGCAGTTTTGCCATCTTTGGAAGTGCTTAACAATTTTTCTTGGGAGAGAGGTGTCGCTGGGGAGGCTTGCCGCTGATGAGAGATGCCGCATATGTGACAATTAATCATGGGTGACTTACCGCAGTTTTGCCAGTTTTTATGTGGATTGAAAAATTTTTCCCCAATGAAAGATGCCGCTGGGGAGTCTTGCCACGGGCGAGAGATGCCGCTGATGTGACAATCAGTCCTCAGAGACTTGCCGCAGTTTATCCACTTTGATGTGGTCTTGAACATTTTTCCGCGGATAAGAGACGCCACTGGGGAGACTTTTCGTTAGCAGGAGATGCCGCAGATGTGACAATTAGTCCTGGGAGGTTTGCTGCAGTTCTAATACTTTAATATGAATCCGAAAATTTTTTGCGGAGGAGAGATGCCACCGGGAAGACAATTAGTCCAGGGAGACTTACCTCAGTTTAGTCATTTTCAAAGTGAGGAATTCCGCGGGGGAGAGAAGCCGCTGGGTAGAGATGCCGCAGTTATGACATACTGAAAATGAGACATGCCTCAGGTGTGACATGCCGCAGATGTGACTCGCCGCAGAGAGACTTGCTGCATGTGACATGATATGGATCCATCGATGAGAGGATAAAAAGAAGAACGTATATACTATATATATATTTATATAGATATAGTGTCATAGAAGCTGGTTCGTAGCAAAATCTAATTTACACCGAATGACGTCACTCGTCGATAAATGTTAACGTGCGTGGGCTTCTGATAAGGCATCTTATCACAAATCTCTCCCTCTATCCAATTTCCAATTCAGAAAAAAATCCAGATAACAAATTTGATTTCCAAAATCTCTTACTCATACGAATTTTCGACAAAATAGATCAATTCTAAATCAAATAGATTAATTTTTGACTAACTCAACTTTTAATACGTCAACAGAGGCACTTTTTACTTCAATGTAATTATTATATTATTTAGTAAAGCTACAAATATAAGAAATAATTATCTCGACTCTGAATAGAGATTTCAAGCTAAAATCTAGCTTGAAAGAAACTTCTCTATTCAGCGGTTTCATCTCAAAAGTTGAACGGTCAATCAGAATTATTAGTGCCTGGATTGAAAGCGTCTGAATAATCACGATCTAAATGAGTTTCAATATTGGAAAACTCTTAATGAAAAAAGCGTAATTCTCTGCACTATCGAATTTAACTGTGACACACAGATCCGTTCAGAAAATAGAGTCATTCTGTGCCTGCTACCGAAAGCCGTAGGATCAGCCATAGATCAACGTGATACTTTTTTTAAAGGGATGTTTGTCACAATTAAATTCGGCAATGACGATAAGGGCGTTTCTTCTTTACGAGTTTTCCAATATTGCTACTCATTAAGATCGTGATTATTCAGACGCTTTTAATTCAGGCATTAATAATTTTTATTGACCGTTCAACTTTTGAGATAAAACCGCTGAATCGACAAACTTCTTTCAAGCTAGATTTCAGCTTTAAATCTCTGCCCAGATCCGAGGTACTTAACTCTTAAATTTATAGATTTACTGATCATAATAATAATGAAATTGAAGTAAGAAACATACATTTTCTGTCACAGAAAAGAAAAAAATGTAAGCAAAAATCAAACTGATATCATTTTACAAGTATAATGTTAAAGAATGCTTCGGTCTTTTACTCAAAATTCTGCTATTTTTCTCACCGAGTACTTAACCTTTAAACCGAGGTGTTCGACTTTTTGTCTACGCATTCATTTTCAATAAAATACATCGATTTTCAACCAAATAGTTAAATTCTAAAAGAAAAATACCAATTTTCTATCACAAAAAATTTATTTTCTTAAAAATAGATGAATGTTCAACAAAATACATGCATTTTCAAATCACAAAAAAAAACGAATTTCTAACAATAAACTTCACCAAAGTATAATTTTCAACCAAGCTAGCTGAATTTTCCACCAAATAGCATTTTTATACTGTAGATTACTACTGCTATCATAAACTGATTGATTAAATTTTCTTTTTTTTAGGTAATACCTCAAAACATGAAAAAATTGTATTGTAAAACACAAATCATATTATATTTATGAAATTTTTCTTATTTTAATATATTAGGTAGGACACATAAAGGTTTATTTTTTACTTTTTTCTCAATTCTAACATAATTATTGTTATTCTATAATAAATTGTTTTCCACAAATAGTGTAATCCTCGGAAATACTTTTTTCAATGTAATGAATCGTAAATGATCATTTTGAATTTTTTAGGGGTATTTTATTTATTTATAAGGTTGTTTTTAAAACTGGATCGCATAACAAATTGTTACAATATGGAACATGAATTGTAAATAATGAGGATGTTGAATTTATAGGTGTTAGTTTTCACTTTTAAAAGAGGTAATTTTTTACCTAGTAATGTGCTTTGTGATAACTGCTTCGTGTCAAAAAATTTATTTTTCAAAATCTACACTAAAAACTACAAGAAGTTCGAAAATTAATTTTTTATTCTTTTAATCTCGTCTATCGAAGGGTTGTTTCCAAAAGTATATTCTTTCATTTGATCGTTTTTAAGATTTATTATTTTTCTGGGTAATTGAGGGTAGCTCCTTAGGGTTCTTCTTTTTACTAATATAGATTTTTCCAACCGCCTTTAGCTCAACAAGATAATATTGGTGACAGTTGGTAAAAAAGCTCTAACATAACATAAATATACATGAAAATCGATTTTCCATTACATTTGTATTTTGCCGTCTATAATTACAAAATAAATTATTCATTCAATACTAATTACTTTTTAATGACTTATGACTGCTAATTTTCTAATATTGGTCAAGTTTTCCTACCCATTTTATTTCTCATAACTTTTTTCATTCTTCCGAATTTTTGTAACTTCTATCAACCGAGATATAATTAACATATCAATTTGAGTATTATGTCGTTTATGCTGATGGATTCAGTTCCACCGAATTTCAATAATCGCACATTATTCTTCAATCATTGATTTTGAATATAAAAAAATATTAAACCTAATAATTCGTTTGTAAAGAAAGTCCTTATTATATCAAGCAATAAGTGTAAGTGCCGTTCATATTCCTCGTGACAGTTACACAATTATGGTCACAATCTAACGAAATCTTTTTATCCTAATCCCCAGAAGCGTTTACGATAAAGTCTCGTAAAGCCATAAACAATTTCATTATTTTTATTTTTTACCTTATTACCAACATTTTTTTCAATACTCGTCCATTCGAACGTCATGTCTTAGGTTGATTGATAGAGACAGGGATACCTAATGAAGACAAATTCCATGGAGGCTTATACGAAGAAAAGTGCCTGAGAACACTGGTAAATGGTGTGCTATTTAATTAAATTTCTATTAAATAAATATTTTAATGGTCCATTAATCAAGTCTCATCAATCAAAATATATGTCTAATTATTTTGATCTAATTTCTAACATAGATTAAGTATACTCAGTCCCAGGGTGTTTCAAAAGAGCATTATCGATTTCCATAAGGGAAACGAAATTTAGTTTATATTTTGTCATATTTTTTATTCTGTTAACAATTTAGATGTTTCCTTGTTATGATATGCAAGATAGCCTGAGCGACACCGACCTTTTTTTAAACTAATTACCATTGCACGCCGTAATTAACCCTCAGATTCCTCCTAATATAAAAATTAGTCAAAAGTAGGTGCTGAGTGCCTACAGGGAAGGTTTTCGTAGCTTTAAGGTGCATATATTTTTGGTGCTTTTATTCATTTTGAAACCTATTTCCATATTGGATCCTTGGTTAATTTTGGGTCACATGTCAATTTTTGGTCATGACAATTTTAGGCCCTATGTCAGTTTTAGGCCATATGTCCATATGAGCTCTATGTAAATTTTGGGTACTGTGTTAATTTGTTTGGTCTATATCAGTTTTTGGTCGTACGTTTATTTTTGGGCTCTATGCCCTACATCATTATTGGGTCGTAAGACAGACGGACGGACGAACACCCGAACGAAACCTCCGAAAATTTTGAAAGAGTCAACTTTTTCTGCCAGATTATTATAATGGATTAATAAAATAGTTAAAAATTAAGTATTCAAATAAAAGACGTGTGTATAACTCTAGCTTTTTATCAATTATCTGAAATTCATTGTTAGTTTATCTCAACATAGGGAACAGGAAAGAAAGTGTTTTCAAAATTTAAAAGAAAATCAAAATTTTGATTTATCTCGCAAAAGATGATAGACACGCAAAAAATTAGCATTTTCAGGGTTATGTAAAGGAGGATGGTCCTCAAAAACTAGTAAAAAAATGTACAAGATTCGAAAAAGAATCAAAAATTTTGAATTGTCTCGAAAACGCCTAGGTATGTGAAAACTAATTAATTAAAGGGCCTACGGGGATAAGCACGTAAAAATGGGCCACACACCTATGAAACCTATATTGTACAGAAAAACGCTGGTGTTAAATTTGATGCAGCTAAAATTTCATTGGGCTCCCAATGATCATTTGAGAGAGTTTTCAAGGCTCAAATGTATTCCTCTGAACGAAGGTGCCCATGTGGGCATCTAGGGGAAAGTATCATTTGGAGACTGAATTTGGCTCATGCAGAGTTGTGGAGTTCTGAACCGTGCTGTAAGTCACCTGAATACCTGTCAAAGCAACTATTCGCTTTGCGATATTAGCCTAAATAATTATTCATAAGGAAACCAATTGAAACAATATATACCTAATTTTGAAATTTCTTTCATTTAATAGAGCGTACCAGTCACTTAGAATAAAATTTTAACTTCCTAATGCAGCTTCCAAAAGTTAGGTTAGTCATGCCTGTCTACATTTAAACTAAAGCCGGGATGTATAGAGAACATGACCGTCTACATATACAATAAGGTATTTTCACTCCAATCACTAGCTCAATTCACTTCGTTGAATACTGAGGGGATAACGATTGACCAAATGCATGGGAATCGGTTAATTTTTGCTCTATTTTTCTAATATCTTCGTAGAAAGTAATTTTTCTGTATAAGTGCAATTGAAAAACATTTTTTTCTTTTTTAGTTACTATTTAATGCAATAATAAAATGATAATACTTTTCATTCATGCGTGCGTTAGGATTGAGCACTGGTTGTCTACCCTTTGAAGCGTGATTCAAAATTACATTCAAAAACAATTCTTGTAATTTAAATAAATAATTATTAAAATATACACAAGAATGTATACAAATTGTATAACTTTTGATTTCAGACAAGAAAAAAATTTATAACACATATATTTGATGAATAACAGTTTATTTTCATTGAACTTGAAAGACTGACTAATATTTCTCAAAATATTTGTTAATAGATACATTTTTTTAAATACCATATGATATTTCAGCAGCTTGATATATAGAAGCTAATTGCAGAATATAATAGTGATAATATTTGAATAATTCTAAAACAAAATTTCCGATTGTTTTTTTTTCGATCGAGACGTGACAAAACGACACCCTAACGCAAGCGCAGTAGCTCAGGGTGCCAACATTGGCATCATTGGTCCACAGTACAATCCGGAAAAATAAATCAAATCAGCCGGCAGGAAAAGGTTGGGATATGAAAGCTTCAATTAGGTATTTTCACTTCAATCATCAGCTAACTTCACTTTGTTAAAAGCTGAGGGGGGAAATGGATCAAATGCATGTAACAAAACTTTATTTCTGTAATACATTTCTAATTATCATTATTATTATTATTCTATTAATTCAATAAATAGTAATTCAAAAATAAAAACTATTTTTTGAAAGCACTTATATAGAAAAAATTACCTTTAACGACGATGTTAGCAAAATAGGGCAAAAATGAACTGAATCCTATACATTTGGTCCCTTATTTTCCCCTCAGCAATCTACGAAGTGAAGTTAGCTGTTTATTGAAGTGAAAATACCTAATAGGCTTTTATCTTATCAGTTTGAATGTTCCCGCCGCTATATTTGAAACATTGCAATGTTTTACGAAACTCCCAATGTTTCATGAAACTTTTCATCAGGCTAAAGTTTTATGCAAATTTACATCCCTACTCATCGCGAAAAACAAAGTTTTGTTTTTATTATACAATTATATTTACCTTATTTTTCATTTATGACACTAGCCACTGCAAGATTAGATATCTAAGATACCGTTAAACTTCCGCAGAAAATCTAGTGGAAATTTGATCCAACGACCAGGCATCAATTTCGATGCAGATGGTCACGACTTAGTTTGTACATCCCGGCTTTGGTGGTTTGAATGTCATATAGTAGGTTTTGACTAACCTAACATTTGGATATTACATCATGCCAAGTACTATCTTTATTCAAGACTATTTAGTCGCTGGTAAATTATAGGAAATAAAAAGTTAGGTAATTATTATTATAACTTACCTGCTTATTAACATCTATTTCACTCAAATAACGACTGACCAAATGATCTTGACAGCTGACTTTCAGTTTGTAGACGCCACTCCACGTTGCACTGGATGAGAAAAAACAGTGTATAAATGATGGTTTTCCCCTAGATTCTCCGAATGAACCTGTGTGGCTCAAATTTCTTACAACTCTATTGAACACCGATTTCGATGTACAATGGAGAATCGGCGATTTTCTGTGTGGCACCATACATTGATATTCATGTGAATATAAAATCCTGCAAATATCAACCCTAAAATTTCATTTTTTGGGGCATATGGAGGGGAGAGTAAAATAAAAAGGGGTTTTCTCGAAAACAGCTGAATTCATTTTAACAAACAAAATATATGTTGTATTAACCAAAAAGACTACTTTCAGAAAAAAATTTGGATTTTTTTGGATAAAGAATAGGGGTGTAAGAAAGGGCTTTCAAATTTTGAAAATATTTTTTTGAGGTTATGTTTTAGAGATACGCCTCCAATTTTTTCCAAAACGAACCTTATAGTGTCTACTTCAACATACATTTTTTCAGATTTTTCGTGGAGGTGTGTCATGGCGAAAAACTATGAAAACCATGCATGCCGGACAGTACACAGCACACTCTCGCTCCAGCCGGGCACATCGAACTCCACTGTTCGGTTGACACTTTATTAGTTTAGTTAAGGGGTCAGTTGGAATAATGGTGCACTTGTATTTTACGGAATCACTTTTTTTTCATTTCTTTTTGTACATACAATTATGAAGAACAAGTGAGCATTTGTAATACGTTACCCTGTAGTGAAATTACGATGGCTGTGATATTGCGTGACAAACCAAACGAAATAGTTGAAAAATATTCACGAAAAAAGTTAGAAAATAATGTTAGTATTCTATGTAAATAAAGTATTTAAATAAGAATCGTGTGCAGTTGGCCTATAAAAATGATAGATTCCAGAGTTCACAACTAAGAGGTTGCAATACGATTTTGAACTCGTCATTGGGGTGATTTTTTAGTGTGATTCCCCTCGCCTCTCACCAGACGGGGTGCTTTTTGAGTGTGAGTCCCAGCGAACTTTAGTGACAAAACGAAACTCATTGGATTCTTCCGTGGACAGTTGTCTCCTCTTGCCTTTTAGAGCAGGCATCAAGACTCTAAAATTCTCATTCTCTAATTTTTCTTCTACATCACGGAAACCAAGATCTAGGACGAAAACATTCTCATGAGCAGATTAGAGATGTTGACAAAATGATCAAAAACGAAGATTGAAAGGTTGGATTCATTATTGTTGTACACCAAACTCTCGCTTTCAGTCAAGTGTCCGGGGTAGCCTTCAAATACCCCTGGACTGGTTTCGGGGAGATCGAAACGTAAACAGTGAGGTCCACCTGGCTCGTTTCTATTTGGAATATATAACTATATATATAATGTCGCAACCGCTCTCGCTCTGCTCCCCTGAGAAACGGTGGCAGCCAGCAGTTCTAGGAAGGCTGAGAACGGGGTGACTGAACACGAGAGTTTGGTGTACTTAAATTTTGAGAAGTTTGTTTTTTGTTTTGCATAATGTTATGTACAAAAGAAATATAAAATAAGTAATTTCTTGAAATACAAGTGCACCATTATTCCAGCCGACCGCTTAATTAAACTGATAAAGTGTCATCCGAACAGTAAAGTTCGATGTGCTCGGCTGGAGCGATGTTTTTCGCCATGACGCACCACTACGAAAAATCTGACAAAAATGTGCGTTAAAGCAGACACTTCAATGTTTGGTTTGGAAAATAATTGGATGTGTATCTCTAAAACATAACTTCAACAAAATATTTTCAAAATTTGAAAGCATTTTTTTATCCCTATTTTTTATCCAAAAAACCCCAAACTTTTTTCTTAAAGTAGTATTTTTGGTTAACGCAACATATTTTTTTTCGTAAAAATCGGTTTAGCCGTTTTCGAGAAACCCCCATTTTTTATTTTACCCTCCCCATCTATATCTCCCAAAAAATGGAATTTTAAGGCTGAAATTTGCAGCATTTTATATTCACATAGAGATCAATATATGGTGCCAATATAGACTTGATAGGTGCGTGGGCCATTTTTACATGTTTCTCCACCTAGGTCCTTTTAAGGATTTTGCAGAGGTTGTATGTTTCAAAACAACTCGAAACAACCCAATAAAAATACATTTTTAATAATTTTTTTTATTTATCTTGGAAAGTATAAGATATAACTGAAAACATTTTCATGATTTTCTAAAGGAGGGTGATCCTCGGCCACCCCGGCCTAAGCCAGTAAACAGATTTTCGAAATAAAAAAAAATTGCATTTCGAAAACGGTCAAAAATTAGTGAATACTAACAAGACTATAAGGATTTTTAAGAGGGGGATTGTTTTCGACCAACTCGAATTAACCCAATAAAAAGATTTTTTTAAAGAACACTAACATTTTTTAGATATCTTAAAAACGGTGAGAGCTTCACGAAGACTGACATTTTCAAGGTTTTCCAAAGGTGGAAACTAATTAAATTTAATTTTAAACAACTCAAACTAAACCAATAAAAAGATTTTCAAAACAATAATACAGATTTGATATTATATCGAAAACGAACAGCGATACATGAAAGCTCAATAAATTGTAAAGGATTGTTTTCGACGAACTCGAACTAACTCAATAAAAAGATTTTTTAAATGCAAAAACAAATATTAAATTTTTATTAATCTCGAAAACTGACAAAATTTTGTGGTTTTTTAAAGAGTTGGATAAACCCAGTGAAAGTATTTTTTATATTAGGAATTTTTACAACATTAATTTTAATTGTAAATGATTTTTTAATATTGAGAAATACGATTTGAGAGCATATTGCAGCATACTATAGAATATATTTCTGAACATACCATATAGGGGCAACTGAAAACCAGTTAACACTTTATTATTTACAGTTTCTCCTGGTAAGAGTGATTTTTTTTTACAAAATGGATAATCAAATTAATTCTCATAAAAAATTAGTAAAGTTCGTTAATCTAATTTCTCGAATGTCCACACAGGTATCATCCTGTATATCCAGCAATACAAAACGTACACCCCTTCTATATCACCTTCCTAATCAATCTCTTCTTTAGTGAAACCCTTTTTTTAAAAAAAGGCCTTAAAATATTGATTTCAAGAAAAATAAAGAGAATAAACATTAATATGAACTAATAATTATATGGTTAATTAATAATTTTTGCTGACAAGATTTAAAGTTTATCAATAAAATATTCCAAAAATATTTTTTTCAAAGGAAAAGGGACCATACTATTATTATTTAAATAATTCAAGAAATTGTTAACCTCTCTTATTCATCAAAATGTTGTGCTTATTATGATATTTAGATCCGTTTTTTACAATAAGGCAACAGTCGAATCTTTAAAGAATGACTTTTTCAAAAACATTTTTTCTTATCTCGCGCATTTCAAAACATAATTAGCGCTACTCTTTTCAACGACAAAAATCTTCTCAACTCCGGCGATTCTATACTTTCTCCATTATAAATATTAATCCAAATGATTTTTTATGTATTTTATGATATGCCACATTGCCCGAAGTGCCATAATATCTTTTGTGACATATTGCTCGATGTCCCACATTGTCCCATAATCCATATTATCCCATGTCATATTATTATACTTTTGTGACAGTGTAGTAATTTATATTATTATTATGCATGTGTCTATTAATATCTAACAAAAAATGCGTGGATATGTTATGGGATAATATTGAATGTTGGGCAATATGGCATAATATGCCACGAGGTATTTTGGCAAATGGGGTAACGTTGTACAAATGTATGTACATAGGGTAATGCGGCCCATTGGATCTATTTTTATAGATAGGGTAGTATATTTAGTAAAATATTGTACTTTTGTCTCCCAAAACATACACAAAAATGGGTCAGTAATGTGCTATCTTTTCTCAAAACATCATCGATTCCTATGGAATAGTGGCAGCGAGATATTTTTATTAAATAGAAAGAATATATGTATTTAAATAATTTTTCCGGTATAGGTATGACAAACTAGATTTTGGGAACCTTTCTTCATTTCGTAAAGACGCATTACACGAATAATCTTCACAAATGCCGTAAAAAGTATTTTTAAATCAATTTCAGGAGTACTAAATTTTTTATGGTTCATATGATGTTTGCAGGAGGAGCAGTCGGCTGACCTGTGACTCAGCCTCAGCTTCGTCTTCGGCTCACCTGCGTCTCAAATTTTTTATCAGGTTAGAAGGAAAAAATGAATGTAATATCACTTGGACAAAATTAGGGTGGCCTCAAAAATTCCGGTGAATATACTTTTCCAAGAAATGATGGCAGTCGCACGTTGTATTAGAATGCGACTCTACGAACTAATATCAAGACAAGGAACGCATGGAATTTTTGCAATTTAAGGATGCTGCTCACTACTACCAGGTTCACATGATTGCGTCCTAAATTCTATATTTATTTTCATAAAATTAGACTCCTAACACATTGAGCTTTATCGGGTCAAAAACAAACCAGATTTTGAATTTGATGTTCACGATGGAAACTTTATATGTTTCAAAATTATTCTCTACAAAAAATAATTCAGTAATTTTAAAGCATAAAATTAAATACATCCATAAATTATAA
>NC_046662.1:78656765-78690888 GCF_010883055.1 Belonocnema kinseyi | reverse complement strand
AAATCTACAAACTAAATTATTATTCATCGTTTGTAAAATCCTCAGTTAGGTACTCATTAAAACTTACAAATTACAGCTGCCTATCTAAATAAAAAAAGTTACCTCATATCTTGACTTTTGATAGCTGTTTTCAGTTTGCGCATTTGTATACCATCAATTTTAAACATAAATTTTTTTTAACAAAGTATAATAATTCGGTTTTCAACATTTTACTATCAATCAATAATTTTGAAAAGTTTTTCACGCTTTTAAAGATGAGAAAAATAAAATTAGAGGCAAAAACATTATCGGCACCGACAATATGATTTCTGGGAAATTTTTTTATCATTTTATTTTTATTTTAAAAGATTAATTGGTGTTAAAGAATCAAAAACACATATGTCGAAACATGATCTAGAAGATTTTAAGACCATTTTTTTAATTTTTCAGGATTTCAAGAAAATTATGAGAACTCAATTATTTCAAGAGATACTTATGAGTTTTGAAAAGGTTCAAATATAATTCAAATCTTTAGAAGATTTAAAACAATTTAAAAAATTTCGATTTTTCAAGATTTTGAAAAAGAAGCTTTTTCAAAGATTTTAATACGTTTCAACAAAATAATTTTTTTTTAATTACATGGAAAATTTAGTGATTTTTTATTTTGAAAAATAATTTTTCAGTGAAAATTTAAAAAGATTTTAAAACATTTCAAATGATTCCTCAAAATTTTGAAAATATTGGAAACGATTTTAAATTAAAAAATTACAATTTTGCTTTATATCCAATTTTTAAGATAACAAAATTTTATTACGAATTCCTGTAAGTTCCAGACTTTAGAAATTTTGAAAGATTCCAACATGCCTTACAACTTGTGAAGATTTAAATAAAGTTAAAATAAAATGTAGATTTGGAAGATTTCGAAATAAAATTTGTAAGCTTTTTAAAGTTTTCAAGTGATTTCACGCTATTTACAATATTTTCTCAAAATTTCAAGGAAAATTCTGATTTTTTAATTTTCAAAATTAATTTTAACATAATCGAATGATTTCCAAAATCTGAACAAAAAAAATGAAATATGGAACATTATAAGGTAACGTTTTTAATTTTTCAGCGTTAAAAAAATTTCAAACATTAACAAAACAGAATAGGAAAGATTTTGAGGGAATGTTTTTAATTTTTCAGTATTAAGAAAAAATGAAAAAAAATCGAGTAATTATAAGACATTTAGTTCTGAACATTTAAAAAATATAAAAAAATAATTTAGAACTTAAAAATATTTCAAAATTTTTTTAATGCTAACTTTTGAAAATGTCGAGAAAATAATATTGAAGCTTTGTCAGAAGTTTTAAAGGCATCAAGAAATTAAAGAATTCTTCTTACGATTCCTGGGAAACTTTTAGAGTGACTGCAATTTGAAAAAATACTTTTTAATGTAATTTAAAAAGATATCAAAACCTTTCTACAAATGTGAAAAAAATTGTTAAGATCTAATGGCACTTAGTTTAGTTTCTAAAGATTTTAGGAATATTTCGAGTCAGTTAAAACGAAAATTTATGGATTTAAGAAGCTTTAAATAGATTAATAATATTTTTAAACTTGTAAAGATTTCTAAAAATTTCTCAAATATTTTTTTAATTTCTTTCAATATTGTCGATGTCCTAAAAATCTTTTAAACTGGCTCGAAATTTTCCTAACATTTTTTACCATCCTGTAAAATAAAAAAAAAACATGAAAAGTCACAATTCAAAATTAGACTTTCAACATCATATTTTCGGCTCATGTTAGTAGAGACAAATTTATAACAAAGGAAAAAGTAAAGTAATTCTAACATCTCACTTTTTCCTTATTTTTTATCTGTCTTTTTTATACTGTTTGGTTATACTGTTTGGTTGATCAACTCCAAGGTTGATTAAGGGGTAACACCACTGTAAATGCAAAAAAACACGTTTTTTTCAAGAATTTTTTTTAATGGCAGGAAAGGGAATACAATTATAATAATTTGGGAAGTTTTTATTCATATATTAGAGCAAAAAATGTCAAATTCTCAATAAAAAATATTCAAAAATAGCAGCACTGGAGCCATTTCTGTGAAGTGCCTTTTCCCGTTGGAGCTCCGCGGTGCGCAGCACACAGGATGCAAAATTCCACCTGAAAGAAAATAAAATTTTTTTTCTTAATCTACATGAAAATAGCTAGTGAAACACGTAGGGGACTTTGAAAATATTGATTTTTGTGTAATTGGCAAGCATTTGAAAAAAAACCTCATTTTTCGACCAAAAGAGCAACACTTAATTGTTTATAACAATTGTTTAAATTAATGTATCTAAAATCCTTTATGTGGTGCACTGAGAAATATTATTATGAAGATGTAGGCAAAACCCCGATTAAAAATATTGAAAATTGTTCGAGTTATGCTGCGTGCCGATTTCAAAAAACGTGTTTTGAGAAAAACGCGTTTAAAGTTTTGAAATACATATTTGAGTATGTTAAAAGGACGAAAAAATTAAAAACTTCAATGTTAAAATTTTTTTACCATTAATCTGCAATTCCAGCACCATAGAGACTTCCTTATGCACTGAAGTACTCTTCTTCAATCTCCTTCCTGGCCGATTGAATCCCAAACCTGGCGGGCTTCTTTCATGAAAAGCAATATCGGAATTGCACGTTTTACACTTCACATGCTGAGAAATTACAGAAAAAACGGTCACAAAATTCAAAATTCTATTGCCGAAATCATAATTAACGTCGAAATCTTCATTCGACATGTTTAGTTTGTTGGCAGAAGCACTCACTCCTTCCTAATTGCCTTCAGCCTCATATCTGTTTAACGGTCGTTTCGTTCCACTGCTCCGACGCCGGGTTGGATACGACTTTATCGTACCTTTTCTACCAAAATACACTTTTTTATCACTCATTTCTTCTTAATATCACTCCGAAACTACATAAATACATTTCACAACACACACAGAAACTTCTGTACCCTATTAAACAAGCGTCCTACTGATGGCATTTAGCCATCCAACGTAGCCATTTCAATGAAATCGACTTCGAACACGTATAAAACTTTTTGTTCTTTATTCTATAAGGTTCAAAAAATGATTATTCTATAAGAGAATTTTTTACTTCTAAGCAAAATAAAGTTACTTTATCCAATTAATAACTCCGTTCCCATACTTTCTCTTATCTTCAAAGGTCCATTTTTAATTAATAGCTTTCTTAAATTTATAGCTTTTTGATGAAAAATTGCATTATTGGGTTAAAAATTAACTGTTTTGGAGAAAATTCGTCTCTTTTGGAAAACAATTGATGTTCTTTAGTTAATAACACAAAAGGTTAAAAAATAATCTTCCTCGGTTAAGAATTCAACTATTCATTGAAAATTCGTCTTTTTTGTTTAAAAATTATCTGTTTTTATCGAGAATTTCACTCTTGTGCTAAAAATTCGTCTCGTATGTATTTTGTTGAAAATTAATTTTGTTTCATTCACATAATTGGGTAAAAAATTAAACTGTATGGGATAAAATTCGTTTCTGTTTGAAAACCTTTATTCTTCTTTGGTTAATACTTAATATGACTGGTTGAAAATTAATCATGTTTGCATGAGGAATCAACTATTTTGTTGAAAGTTCATCTTTTTTATTGAAACCTTACCTGTTTTGATCTAGAATTCCATTATTTTGTTGGAAATTCGTCTTTTTAGATGAATTTAACTTCGTGCAAAATTTATCTTTCTTTGTTGAAAATCTAACTATTTGATTAAAAATTATTTTTTTTTGTTAAAGATTCATAATTTTAATCCAAAATTCACCTCTTTTATTAATAATGTAACTTTCTTTTTAATTTATAAATTTTTTGGAGAATTAACTTTTTTTTATTCACATTATTCCTTTACAAAATTTAACAGTTATGAAGAAAATTCTTCTCTTTTGGAAAACAGTTTATGTTTTTTGTTTAACAATATGACAGGTTGAAAATTATTCTTCTTTGGTTAAGGTTTCAACTATTCGTTGAAAATTCGTCTTTTATGTTTAAAAATTATCTGTTGTTTATCGAGAAATCCACTCTTGTGTTGAAAATTCATCTTATATGTATTATGTTGAAAATTAATTAGGTTTAATTCACATTATTGAGTTTAAAATTAAACTGTTTTGGAGAAAATTCGTTTCTTTTGGAAAACATTTAATATTCTTTGGTTAATACTTAATAGGAATTCATCGTTTTTATTTGAACATTATCTGTTTTGATCTAGAATTCCATTATTTTGTTGAAAATTTGTATTTTTTAGATGAATTCAACTTCGTACAAAACTCATCTTTCTTCGTTGAAAATCCAACTACATGATTAAAAATTAATTTTTGTTCTTAAAGATTCATAATTTTAATTCGAAATTCTTCTATTTTGTTAATAATGTAACTACTTTTTGAAAAAGTATTTATTATCTTGAAAATTAACTTTTTTTTTTAATTCACATTCGAAAATTCTTCGCTTTTAGTAAATAATGTATGTTATTTGGTTGACAATACCACTGGTTGAAATTTCGTCTTTTTTATTTAAAAATTATTTGTTTTTATCGAGAATTCCACTCTTGTGTTGAAAATTCGTCTCGTATGTATTTTGTTGAAAATAAATTTTTTGTAATTCACATTATTGGGTTAAAAAATTAAACTGTTTTGGAGAAAATTCTTGTCTTTTGGAAAATATTTAATCTTCTTTGGTTAATAATGATACGACTGGTTGTAAATTAATAATTTTTGGTTGAGGAATAAATTATCTGTTGAAAATTTGACTTTTTCTGTACAAATTTAATTTCTTTTTATTTAAAATTGAATTTTTTGTTGGAAATATGAATTATTTATTATACTTTTCGTTGAAAATTCATCTTTTTTAGTTGAGAATCTATTTTTTTGACAATTATCTATTTTTATTCAAAATTCCACTATTTCGTTGAAAATTCGTCTTTTTTAGGCGAATTCAACTTCCTTCTTTGGTGCAATATGTAACAATTTTTTGAAATATTTTAGGTTTAAAAATAAGTAATTATTCGAAGATTTTTTTTTGTATTAAAAAGTATTTTCCCCCTTCAATCGAAAAAACAAACGCGCATACTAGATGATGAATAAAAGAGGTCTTATTTATAAAATACAGTAATTTATTAACGATAAGTAATCAATTACCGATTCGCGAATTCATTAGTTTTAGCTTCATGTACAGGTTTGCATTTGTTTACTATGTAATCTATGTATAACCGTATACAGCATACATACTCGCATTTTCATCAATACTTCCTCTCGTGTACAATATAATATAATATATAATATATATCCGTTTAAATTCTTTCTTGTATGTGTACATATAGATTTCATTCTTTGTCACAATATAGTAAATATATTTCACAAGACTATTTACTTTTTACAACTGTATGCTGTGGTCGCTGAATGACACGTAATGAGGGGTGTAAGAATTATTAAATAAATTTATTTAATTAATTAATGACTCTCACTCATCTGCACTCTTAAAAATTGTACTAAGAACAATTATATCTCTGAAGAAAAAAGAAACACATTACGCTCATTTTCTTTCTTCATGCTATCAACCTATAATAAAAATAATTCTAAAAATCAATGAAGTATGACTCTTAACTATTTACAGGCTGTTACACGATGCCATTCAGCATTTTACCACCTAAAATATATCACCAAGCTAAAGGGACTGTGTCGTTCGACATATGTACCTCATTTCTACAAAAATGAATAGAGTAGAAAATCAATTTGCTACTTAACACAATCAAACTATGATTAAAATTGATTAATAATTATTTAGTATCACTCGTCCAATAAATAACAATCACTCTACGATAGAAAACGGTTGTTTGTGTACTCTCCTGTAAGGCGTGTGTAGTTAAAACTGTGTTACGTGTTTACGAGTATAAATGACTTTGTCACTACATGCTAAAGACTGAAAAAAATTCGTCGCGACTTCTCAGTCCAAGACATAAGCTGCTTTCATATTAAGACTAATCATGATGTGTCATTATGCTAGATTACCTTAGGTCGATCTATCTGAAAGACTCTGTGATTCAAAAACGTATATAATAACTGGATAGTCGCATATTTTAAAGGGGTGAAAACTACCCCTAAAGTTTTCCCTTCAAATTTACTTTATATATATATATATATATATATATCGACATCTAGTGGATATTTTGGAATTAAACAAAGTGGAAAATATTTGTCATAAGAAGCCTAAGATAGGAGGTTTAATTATGATCCAAGGGGTTGCAACCCTTTATTTATATTTTTAAAAACTACATTTTTGATGAATATTTTCACCATGTAAATCAGCGTATGAATTTAAAAAATTAAGAAAAGCTTTTTCGTTTACAATTTCGAATATTTGAGTTGACATGTTTCTAGATTTTTTAGATAACTACCCCCAAGTACTGTTAGCTACCCCTTAAATTGATGGAACATATTTAAATAGTGAAAAATCAAATTTTTTAAAAGATTTATTCCACGTGTTTATATTCTGATTTTTATGATAAAAATATTCATGAAAAAATAGTTTTTTTATAAATATAAAAGAAAAGTTGCTCCCTAATTGGCCAATATTAAATCTTATTCTTATAAGAAATATTTTTTAGTTTGTTTAATTAAAAAATATTAATTAGATATCCAATCATATTGGATAATCCACTTTTGGGGGTGACTTATTCTCCCATTTAATACAACTATTTCAGAAAATTTGTAATTCATTTGCATTTGTTATAATTCACATTCTATTTACACGTTGAATAAATATTTTTTAAAATATATTATTCACTATTTATAAGTGGTCCATCACTTTAAGGGGTAGTAAACAGTACTTGGAGATGGTTATTTGAAAAATCCTGAAACACTTCAACTCAAATATTCGATATTGTAAAAGAAAATTAATTGCTTAATTTTTTTGAATTCATACCCTGATTTTCATGATGAAAATATTCATAAAAAAATGTAGTTTCTTAATATATAAAATAAGGGTTACAACCCCGTGGGTCATAAATATACCTTCTATCTTAGGCTTCTTATGACAAATACTCTCCACTTGATTTTATTCAAAAATATCCATCAGATGCCAAGATATATAAAAAATTATTTTTAAAGGCAAACTTTAGGGGTGGGTTTCACCCCTTAAAAGTGGTTATCGGCACATAAAAAAATACGTGTCTCTTATTTTGTCACGTACTACAAAAAATCAAAAAATTATAAAAATCGGTGATAATATTCGAAATCTACGAATTATAACGATTCCAAAGACTTAAAAAGTTGAAAATTAAAGAATAATGGTTCAAGTTTATATGAAATTTTATGTTCATTTTTTCTGTATATTTTACTGAAATCAACTGCAGTAGCTTTAATTTATTATTGCA
The DNA here is from genome assembly GCF_010883055.1 of Belonocnema kinseyi. Taxonomy (NCBI): domain Eukaryota; kingdom Metazoa; phylum Arthropoda; class Insecta; order Hymenoptera; family Cynipidae; genus Belonocnema; species Belonocnema kinseyi. Next base: position 78,683,498 of record NC_046662.1, on the reverse strand, counting down.
ACATTTTACTTAAGTTGGCTAAAATGCAGAAGTTCAAATTTGGACAAATTTGAAAACTTATTAACTAACATCAAGAATTCGATTTATTTCTTAAAGATTCGGATTTCTCAAAATTATCCCTAAATAACACTTTGCCTTAAAAAATTGGTTTTCTTTTATGCAAAAAATAAATAAAACATATAAAAATTATACATAATTTTTATCCCTATTTTCAACTTTTCCGCCTGAGTTACCATGATAAATATTATGCATTTTTTTATGAAAGTTAGATAAAAGTACTATTTTAACACATAAAAAGCAGAATAGGAAAATTTTTCAAAAATATATTTTAATTTAAAAGTGCACAATTAGGGTGCCTACTCAAATCCTGGAAAGAAATTCCCTGAGAATTTTAGGTGTTTTTTAGGTATCTAAAGTTTTTGCCCGGTACAATTTTTTATAGTTCGCAGCCATCAAAATATTTTGAATGTTTTAGACCAAACTACGCGGAATAATGTTTAGAAAGCTTTCACAAATTATATTACAACATATTCCAAAATATATTAGCACCATCGATTAATTAATAATTAAATAATATTAAAAACAAGAGTAAACATTTCTTGAATTTGTCTCTAAAGTCGAAGAATTAAAAAATAACTCAAATTTTTATTTTAAACTTTAAAATACTGAATTTTTAAAAAGATAGATGAATTTATAACCAAATTGTTGATTTTCTACGAAAAAGATTAATTTTCTACAGAATTTTTTTTACAAAATAAATGATTTTTCAACCAAATAGTAGAATTTTTAACTAAAAAAGATTAATTTTAAACAAAATAGTAAAAATCAAAATTTAAAACAAATTTAGCAAAAACTTTTAACTGACAACAAAATAGATTTCTTGCAAAAGAAAATGAAATTTCAAACCAGAAGTTTATTTTTCTACCAAAAAAGACGATTTTTCAACAAAATACGTAAAGTTTCAGCGAAACAGTTCTATTTTCAACTGAGAAAAATAATTTGCCAAACATATAGTTAATTTTTAAGCCAAAAAAGATAAATTCTTGACTAAAACAATGAATCTCTTACTAGAATGGTTGAATTTTCAATCCAAAAAAGAATTTACAGTAACAAAAAAAAATGAATTTTTAAACAGGAAAATTAATTTCTACAAAAGAAAGACAAATCTGAAACAAAATACATCAATTTTTCCAACCAAGGCGATGAGTTTCAATTTTTATTTTTAATCAAAAACGTTTGAATAAAACAAACAAAAAAAGCAAGTTTTTAATCAAAATTTTCGATTCAAGAGAAATAAAAAAATTGAAAACAAGCTGTTGATTTTTTAAGAAAAAAGATACATTTTCAACTAAGAATATTAACATTCTATCAAAAAGAAAGAATTTTCAACAAAAGACATGACTTTCGAAACAGATATTTGAATCTTTAACTAAGAACGATACATTTTCAACTGGAACTGGAATAGTTAAATTTTTAGTTAAAAAATTTAATTTCAAACAACAAAAAAACATGAATTTTCAGCAAAATAGTTTTAAAAAGACCATATAAAGCTATTTTTACAAATAAAAAATAATTGTTAACAAACTTTTTAAAGAAAATTATAAAAATGATCATTTTAGCAATATGATTGGCTAAGCAATAAAAAAAATATTTGTTAATGAGTTTCGAAATTAGGCGAAATAAACTAAATTTATATTATTCATTCATAAGTTTTCAAATTTGGCCAAATTTTATCTTCCCGGATTTCTCCAAGTCAAGCAAAATATTGCGAAAGTAAATTAAAGCTACTGCAGTTGAATTGAATAAAATATACTGCAAAATTTTGAATACACATTTAAAAATTTACAACTTTTTAATTGAAATATCATATTGTTTGAATCGTTATAATTCGCAGATTTCGAGTATTATATTTTACCAAGTGCTAAATTTAAAAAAATTTATATTCCATATTTTAGTCCTCATATTATAACTGATGTTATTTCAATTAAAAAACCATGATTTTTTATAGAAAATGCTAAAATTCACAAAAAAATCAATTATAACCATAATTTTAACCATTTTTTTTGGCATTTAATTTGTTCAGACCCTCGCTTCTTACCAAATTTTCAAAAACGATTGCATTTTAATAAATGAAAACTCATTTTTTTCTGGAAAAACATTCTCTACAACTCTACTGTTTCCCATTTTAAAATTATATTTTTTTATGACTGAAATCGACAAAACAATTTTTTTTTTAAGAAAACATTTTTTAAAGAAATAATTATATTTTAAGATTATATAGTTATTTTTTTAAATTTGAAACAGTAGAGTTGTGGAAAATCGTTTTCCCGAAAAAAAAACCAGTCATTTATTCAAAATTTAATTGCAAAAGCTATGGTTAAAATTAATGTTTTTTTCTAGTGAATTTTAACATTTTTTATAACGAAAAAAAAAATTTTTATTTGAAATGACATCAGTTATAATATTTTGTTTCTTAAAATCATAGAAAACCTACTTTTCCAGATATTTGACTTTTGCCACGACAACTACCTTAACTATCCCTTTTTTTTTATTTTTCGCGTGAAAAATGATAAATTACTGATTACGTATTGAAAAATTGTGTCATCTAAAAATCCATGCAACTACCCCGTAATTACGCTAAAATCGGATCCTGTGAAAACTGTACTTTGAACAAGCCTCGCAAGTTTCGTCAGATTCGCATCTTATCTATCTAGAAAACGAGTGTATTTGCATTTGATCAGTATTATCCTAAGTATATTTAATTCTCTCACTTAACAAGAGTCACTCTCTGAAACTCCCTTTGAATGCATTAAAGCAAAATTGTCAAAATATCGAAGTAAACAGTGTAAATATTAAGACTAAGTTTCTTCGCACTGTACAATGGATACACATTTGCACACGAGTGCTAAAAATCTTCACATTCTTTTGTACTATACAATCAATCTAAAATGTCGTAGACATAGCTGCAGCATACGGAGCCACTATTTTTCATTGCTTTTGAATTTATATTAATGATGTTGTTCGAAATTTAGTGAATTTGATTGAAAGCTCGGATTTTTTTTAGTGAGATTAAACTGTTAGTTGTGCCGAAAATATCCCCTAATCAACAATTAGAAAAGCCTAGCGATTAATTCGGAAAATGTGCTTACTTTAATCCTTCACCAAACAATCCTAAGTAGGGTCCTTTAAAAGTTTGCGAATTCTATAAATTAATCTTTGAGATTAATAGACCAGGACCGTCCTCAGGACATAATTTTTTTAAATAAAAATCTAATTTCTACTGGGCAAAACTGTCATAAAATTACCTCTGCTTGAATTCAATATTTTGTCATCTGGATTTTCTGCTCGGAATTTAAATTCGAACTGTATATTACGGTTTATAAATTCTTAATACGTACTTAAAGCTTTTTCCTATAATAAAAATCTGATCCATAATTTTTAAAGTAGAATCAATAATGAAAATATTCTCTTATTGTCTTTTGTGTTCTCTACTCTTTTTTTGTAACAAAGAGTATTACATTAAGATTAATCTAAATTCTTAAACCAAAATTTTTCTGAAAAAAATTTACCTAATCTAATCAGTATTTATTGTCTTATATACAGAACTTTCACGAAAGAGCTTTCTCGTTTTATTTGAGAGCAAACTCAAAACATGTTGTTTTTGAAAAAGTTACCTTGAACCGCAATTTGTATTTTTCAGGTGATAAAGTAGAATCGCAGGCGAAATTCAACAACAGTTTTGCACTTTCAAAAAAAAAAAAAAAAAACCCCAAAAAAAAACGAAAATTGAATAAATGAGACTAAATTTGACCTCGAGGAATAACCAAAAATGTTCTTGGACAAAGGGGGGAAACTAGTGCTTGATGATGTAACTGCATTACAACTACATGGACAGAGTTTCTTTGATAAGTTTTTTCATGGTGTTGCCCATCGTCGTGCTCGATGGTCCCGAAGTCGTAAATGATAATTTGAAAAGATAAGGCTGAATGTCAGGATACGACGTGTCAAAAATTAAGTCCAATTCTGCCTGATTCGGCATTTTTGGCAGATAATCGTGTCGATTCATAATTTCAGTGATGTACAATATTTTGTCTGTAAGTAAATCACCGACTTTCTCCCGACAAATTTGCCGCTCGTGTTCTGTCGCGAGTTTTATCAGTTCGAGTCGCACAGTCCACACTTCCCACGGAATACACTCGGGTTGAAACGGCCAGCGATTCTTCTTCTTCTGGAAAAATTCTAGGGAAATCTGACCAGAGCCAGGACTGTCCGTGGAACGAAGGGCTTCCGAGAAGCCCGAGATTTCGCGTTTCAGGGTTTGGTCGAGGTGAAATGACGAGCAGCAAACGTATGTGAAATCGATAAAATCACAGTCGACGTCCTGGTAACCAACGGTTCCTACGGAGTAACTACCTTCTTGTTTGTATTTGAACTTGCCTAGGCTTCGATGAAACAGGACGCTGTGGAAAATACTCGCCACTGCCTCGTCCACCTGACGACCTTCCATGCTCAGTTCAAACAACTGTGTTCTCGCATTCATCTTGACGTCTGAAAAATATAAAAAAATAAAAGATCTAGTAGTACCGAGTTTTTGTTATTGCTTCTAGAGCAGGGGTCTCCACAATCCACAGAGGTGCAGCGTGACACAAGATCACCCGACCTTTTTCAAGATCTACCGTTTGTTTTTTTCTAGACGGGAAACTGAGAGAAAATTGATGACCCCTCGAAAAAAAATCCCAGTTGGAAGTGCTCGGTTTCTAAAGCTAAACCTGGAGAACCCTTTTTTCTGATATAACTTGACAGAAATTTAAATAAAAAGTATTTTATTTAAAGTATTTGAATTAAGTCATTGCCGATATTTGAGGGACCGCCAATGAAAAGGGCCTATAGCCGGATTCGCGCGGATAAGTACTGACCGTCAGGATTTTTTCAAAAATATTAAATCATCATATTAAAAATTTTCTCCACTGATCCTTTTTTGCATCCGAGATTTTAGGAAACTTTTTTTTTTTAATTTACTGAGCAGCCTCAGTCGTAGAATATGTTGGAGAATGTTGTATACAAATTTCAAAAAAAAAAATTAGTTTGGAGAGTAGAACTAAAAAAATCGACTTAAACTTTTTATCTGCGAAAAATGATATTTTCTTTAAATAACTCGAAAAGGAAAATTTCTACAACATTGATTTATTTACGAAAAAGATGCGCCATGAAATTGTCTATAAAATCCAACCTTCAATAATAAAAATAATTGGTGACAATTAAATTCAAAGCGTTCAAAATATAAGAGTTTTTTTAAAGTTGAGGATCTATAAGTGAAATTATTTCAGATTAAAATTTAAACAATAAGTTAAATGTTTCAAAGTCAGAGCTGCTTAAATTGTATAATTTTAAATTGCTATTACATTAGAAAAAAATTAAAATTGATTTAAAAAATTATAATTGGCCTATTTGTTGTATATCTGTCAGATATAATAATTTAATCAATTATTTAGGTGCTCTTGACCATTTTTTTACTGTTAAAATTGAAAAATTTGTTATTATGGATTGTAAAATTGATTATGTTCTTAACATTAGGTAATAGAATACCAAGAACGCGTGAATTTCTTGCTAATTTTTAATATATTACATTAATTTATTGGGAAATAATTTTCTATAATTATAATAACTATATAATTAAGATATGCTTTAGATAAATTTAAGTCCGAATTTGAAATTTAAATTTTGAATAATTCATAAACAAAACGATTTTTAGGGAATTTAAATTGTTAATATAAAACATTCAAACTGCATTGAATATAAAACTAAACATTTATTAATTTATTTCATAATTCTCATTTTTAGCGTGAAGTTTCGAAAAGAAATTAGGGTTTTGATAGTTCTGGGTCAAAACTCAGTAGATCCGATCTATTGGCCTGGGGTCGCTAGTAGATACAGGATCTATTTTTTGAAACCCCTATCCTACAGGAAGCTTTGTAATGGTAAAATGTTCGAAAAATTTCTAATTCATTCACCACTAATATCTTGAAAATGGCGAAGGCTTTCTAAAAAAAATGATTGCATATTTTTTAAAACTTTATAATATTTTAAAAATCGGGTTTTTACAATAAAAATGCTGTCATTAACATACTTCAAAATTGATTCAAGAACCTAAATATTACTAAACTCATTGACATAATTCAAAGTTAATGCATGAAAAGAAAATCCTTTTTGATCCTAAACTTTCAAATAAAATAATTTTGACAATTTTTGTGAAAAAAATCATAAAACTGAGAAAGGGGTATGATTTAACGGAACTTTCCCCTTCCCAGTTCCAGCTCAAACAATTAACATTTCAAATACAAATTTTATTTGTCTGATTTCTCTTTGTATGCAATTTAAACATTGTTTGTATTGTTTTGTAATTTTTGTAAATTTTTATTTTTAAATTGATCAAAATGAAAGGTTTAGTTTGTCCAATGTGTAAAAAAATCACAAATGCTTCCCCTGTGAGGAAGCAAATACATTTGCTGACATTTGTCAAATGTTTTGTTGAAAATTCGTCTTTTTGTATAGAAAATTCATATTTTGGTAGAAAACTTATCTGTTTTTGTTGATAATTGAGCTTTTATGGTAGAAAATTTAAGTATTTTCTGAAAGATTTGTCTTTTCGGCTTAAAGATTTAACTATTTGGTTTAAAATGCAGCTATTTTTAGTTGAAGTTTAATTGTTAATTAAAGATTTATTTCACAGATTGAAAACTCAAATATTTGGATAAAATTACAATTTTTGTGTGGAAAATTCGTCCTTTTTCTTTAAAGTTTAACTTTTTGGTTTGTAAATGCAACTGCTTGGATAAAAATTGTTTTTTTTTTGTTTTTTGAAAATTCAAATATTTGGTTTACAATTCATGTTTCTTGGTCAAAAATCAAATATGTTGCTGAAAATTTATCTTGACGGGATTAAAACTACAATTTTTCTAAAACATTTATTTTGTAGCTAGAAAACTCAACATTTATGTTGAAAATTCGTCTTTTTGGATTGTACATTAATCTTTTCTGGATAATAGGGCAATGAAGTATGTTTAATAACATTAATTTACGTACCATATTCATCAACCACGAAAGATTTTTCAGTCAAGAAAGAAAAAAAAGTTCAACAAAATTGTGGAATGTTGACCAAAAAAGTTCATTTTCAACCAATTAGTTAAATATTTTTACAAAAATACTTGAATTTTCAGACAAATATTTTAATCTTCAATAAAAGCAGATTAATTTTTAACGAAATATAGTTCGATTTTTAAAACGAGACGAATTTTTAAACCAGAAAAGGAAAAGTAGTTCTACTTTCATACATAGTAGAATTTTTAACCGAAAGAGATGAATTCTGATACGAAAAATAATAATAAACATTCCAATTAATAAGAATTAAATGTCGACCAAAAAATATAAATTGTTTACCAAAACATAAATTTACACCCCAGAAGATTAATTCTCTTCCAAAAAAGAAAAACTTTCAACAAAATCATTAAATTCTCAATCAAAAAAACATTAATTTTTAACCAAACAAATGCATTTTTAACAGAAAGAGATGAATTTTCAAAGAAAAGCGAAAAAGTTGAAATCAATAAAAATATTTCAGCCAAGAAATAAAAAATTTCAAATCAATTGCGAAATTTCCAGGACAAAAAGGTATTCATTTTACAAAACAATTGCATTTTTTACCCCGAAAGTTTAATTTTAAACTGAGATTTTTTGCAGCCAAACAGGTCTACTTTCTAACAAGTGTTTCAATGTTCAAAAAAACAAAAGATTACTTTAACAAAAATGTCGAATTTTGAACATAGTAGAATTTTAAACCAAGAGATCAATTATGAACCATTAAATATAATAACAGACTTTTCAATTAATCAAGTTGCAAACAAAAAATATTACTTTTTAAAAAAGATACATTTTAGACAAAATATATGATTTTTCCACGAAATAATTGTATCCTCAATCAAAATACATTAATTTTTAACCGAATAGTTATGTTTTTAAAAACAAAAAAATGAGTTTTCAAAGCCAAATCAAAATTTGCAACTAAGAAAGATTTTTTAGTCAAGAAAGAAAAATTTGATGAAATTTCAAACAAAAAAAGTTAATTTTTAACGATATAGTTATATATAGCAGTTGTATTTTTAACAAGAATAGATACATTTTCAAATAAAAAAAAAATTTCAACCGAACAGATGAATCTTGAAGTAAGAAAATAAAGCTTTTATACAGCAGTTCTACTTTTAAAGAAGTGGATGAATTTTCAACCAAAAAAATATTACCTTTTAATCAAATAGTAGACATTTTAACCGAAAGAGTTGAATTCTGAGCCACAAAATAATAGTATACTTTTCTATTAAAAAGAATGAACTTCCAACCAAAAATATGAATTTTTAACAAAATTGATGAATCTTCCATGAAAACAGGCTAATTTTTAACCATAATGTTGCCTTGTTAATAAAAAGAGATGAAATTTCAAACCAGAAGACAAGTCAGTAACAAAAACTTTTTTTTTTAAAGAACGAAAATTTTGACCATATTATGCAATTTTCAAATAAAAAAGACTAATTTTCTATGAAACAGTTAACTTTTCAACAAGAAAATATTAAGGAAAAAAGAGTTAATTAGAAAGAAAATAATCGAATTTTCAACCAAACAGTTGATTCGTCAACCAAGAAAATAATTTATTTTTTACAAATTAGTTATACTTTTGAACAAGTAGATGAATTCACAACAAAAAAATATTACTTTTTAATGAAAAAGAAAAATTTTTAACAAAAATAAAAGAATTCTGAACCAAAAAACAGTAGCTTTTAATTTAAAAAAATTAAATTTCAACCAAAAGCCAATCCTGTTCAACCTAAAAAGATTTATTTTCTACCAAAAAATACCAATTTTGCATCAAACATGTTAATTTTCAATGAATAATAGAATCCTCATTCAAAACATACTAAATTTTAACGAATCAGTTCCGTTTTCAACAAAAAGAGATGATTTTTCAAACAGAAAAGACGAAATTATAACTATATAAATTTGAAAAACATGGCTAATTTTCAACAAAACAGTTGAATCTTTAACCAAGAGAATGTTTGTTTCAAAAAAATTGTTCTACTTTTATTACAAGTAGTTAAATTTTCCTACAAAAACAAAGATGACTTTAACCATATAGTCGAATTTTTCACCAAAAGAGATGAATTCTGAACCGGGAAAACACAGTATAGACTTTTGAGTTTAAAAATAAAATAACTCTCTACGAAAAGATGAAATTTTAATCCAAACGCACGAATTTTCTATTAAAAAAGCGAGAAATGATTCATCTCTCATGAAATAGTGTTCGACATATTCTAATTTTATGACAAGTCAAGTTTAACGCTCCTGATATTAGGTTCCGATTTTAGAAATTAAAAGCGTTTATCCCTCGCAATTTATAAATTTTAGAGCAACCTTATTCAAAATGTTCGGGTACAAAATCAAATTTCTTTGCTTTGGAGAATAATCTCACGATTTTCACAAAATCAATTTAAATTGAACTTGCAAATAAGATTCAAATTAAAATTCTGCCAAGAAAAATATAATTCAATTATTTTAGATTCAAAACAAACATTTTTTTAGAATCAAACCAGTTAATTATTTTAATAAATAACACAAATTTCGAGAGAATTTGGTAGTATTCTTTTTTTTACTTTTATATCATCGGAATGGAACTAATTTCTAGAGCAATCAATTAAAATCTTGAATAACTACAACGTATGTTTGGCATACCGGAGATAAGAGTGACATTAAAGATAACGTTTTTAACCAATGGATATTGGGGCAAATTAATTATTGGTATTACCAAATATTTTATATTTTAAAGCAGACAAACAAAATAATTAGACCATCAACGCTCGATTAGAAATTCAGGTTTAAAATGAAAAATTGAGGTTAAATTATTATCTCAAATAACAATTTTGTTCCATATTCTTCAAAAAATGAAACGTGAGAGGCTTAAAAATGAAATACAAGGCACTAGCTACAAAAACATTCATCGGGTCGTCCTAACCTTATATTTGTTTCGCATTTCAAAAATAAAGCCATGCATCTACATCAGACCTCCGCAAATCGAACAAAGAATCGGAATCATACTAAAAAAAACTTTTCTCACTGACGTCAAATATGCATCAACTCTCTAAAATCTCGGGAAACTGAATTTGCCTTGTGCCAATAAAAATAGACGCATATCAATCCCAAAAAGGGGATTTTTAAGCACTCTTTGAAGATTGACGTCAACTTTGCTCCTGATTCTTAATTTGCAATGAGCAGTGATTTTTCGAATAACCTTGATTTTTTGTTTTGTTTTACGTAACACTAAGATTAAGAACAATGCTTTGAGATACTTTGAAGAATGAAAGCATGTGCGTGATAATAGTCTTTAACTTGAGAGAGTAATCTAAGCTTGATTAACTCACGCGTTTTCTATTCTTGTGACCTTTCTAATATGTTCCAATAATTAAATCTTTGTCTTGATGGTGCATTGAATCTCGACATTCGATGTTTAATTCCAGGTAGCCGTCATCGTCCACACAATCCGACAGTTCGCTCCATGATCCGATCTCAAGTGTGACTTTCTCATTGATATTTTTATACACTTGAATGCACAACACTTTCTTTGCACTAGTCCTTCCTATTATTTTTGTTGACTTCGCTGCACAATTTCGCCCAGAGTTTCCATCGTTCCCTGCACAAACGCACATTAAACTGTTCCGATTTCGACTTTCGCAGAGCAAATTGGCAAAAAAACGCACTAATTCACGCGCAGCAACGCTGCGATGATTCTTTGACACGCATTTGTCGGTAAACAACAGCTGTCGGCGCCATTTTGGAATGGGCTTTGTTTTGGAAATTGCACATAGCTACTGCAAGTCGATGCAGTTCACGATGATAAAAGAGAAAAATGAAAATTGCACAGCACAGGAATTGTGAATATGTATTCACAAAAAAACCACATGCGCAGGTGCGGAAACTTGTTAAGGCTAGTTCACACAACTTGTGCGTCACGAGCCTGTGATTTGTGGAATTTGAAATTTAGAAACTCCCGCCACAAAAGCGCCAATCATCTAGAAGAGGAGCTGGTTTTAAAGTTTAAAGTCCCTGAATATTTAAAGGCATTTAAAATGTTTAAATTGATTGCGATTATATAATATTCATGTAACTGCTGCAGAATGTAAAATATTTTTTAAATGTTTTACAGTATTAAGGGTAAACCATTTTCATGTCATAAAAATTTTGTGAATTAAAGTATAGCAAAGTCACTTCTTGAGGTATTTTCAAGGAATAATATCTACCCAATCACGATTTATTTTGAGCCTTTTATTGTGCCCAAAAAATGCCCCAAAAAATCTAAAATAGCAGTTTTCTGTCAAATTCATGCTAAAGACCATATTTTTCGGAATTTTTTCAACATGAAATATTTTTAATCAATAAGTGACGAGTTCCCAAGAATTTTAAAATAACTTAGAATTATTTAAACAATTCTTATTTGTTTTAACAATTTCTTTCCTTCTGTAAGACGTTAAAAATTATTATCTCTAGGGATAAATGATATAAAGCTGATGAATGTCAAGCATAATACATACCATATTTTGTAATTATATTACAAATTTCAATTATTTCAAACAATTTTTTCTTATAAAAATCGTAAAAATTTATTATTTTCTGGAATCAATTACACAATTAACGAATGTAGAAGACACTATATTTTTGTTTAAGATATTTATAGCAATTATTGAAACAACTAATAAGCATTCACATGCGCCTTTTCATAGGGAAGGTGGAGAAAAATCTAGTTTCAATTTCTCTAAGTATTTTCCTTTTTTTCTTAAAATAACCTCCATCGATTAATGAAATCTATGAATTGAAAATAATTTGCACGCAGATATTAGAGTAATTGAAATTAATGCTTTAAACCATATGATTGTTTAAATATGTTCGAAAAATTCTAAAAAAGGCGATAATATTACTTTTGGCATTTATTGACTGTGTCATTAATTGCAGAAAAAAAAAGTTTTCACGACTTAAAGATAAGAAAATTGTTTTAAAAAAATGAAAAGAATTTAACAAAATTGACAAATATCCTTAAGAAAAAAAATATTATTCTTAACATATTTTAATTGTGCCATTAATTCCAGAAAATATTTTTTCATAATTTACACGAGAAGTAACTGTTTGAACAGATGAAAATTGTTTAAATAATTACAAAATATCCTCAAAAAATAGATTAATTTTAACATTCGTTAATGATGTTATCAATTCTAGAAAATAATAACTTTTTAATATTTCAAGGAGAGAAAATTATTTAAATAAACGAAAATGGTTCAAATAGTTACAAAATATTTTAAACCAGAAGTATTACTCTTAACATTCATTAACTTTATATTATTTATCCAATTTCAATTTTTGGAAAAAAGAAAAGAAATTCTGTTTATTTTTTCTTCAAAACAGTTCGGTTATAAAAAAATTGAAAAAAAATAAGTACTTATTATTAGTGTTTAGTATATTAAAAGTTGTGTTACTTCTGAAGAAGTAATTTCTACTTAACAACTTTTAATTTTGACACCCCAACCCTCTTTAAACTGTGCCCGGAGAATGCCCCCAAAATGCAAAATAACAGTTGTATATTAAATTCATGCTAAAGATGTTTTTTCCAACATTAATTGTTTGTTCGATTAGTGAGAAGCCTCCAAATATTTTTAAACTATTTTTTTATTGTTTAAACAATTATTGTTCGCTTCACTTTCCAATTTTTTAAACAGTTTCTATTTGTATCATTGCTGTTTCCACCCAATCGTGAAAAAGTTAGTATTTTCTGGAATTAATGACACAATTGAGGAATGTTTAAAGTAAATAATATTTCTTCGTTTAGAATATTTGGCAAATCTTGAAATAATTTTAAATGAATTACTGACGCAGATAGTGAAAGTTAAGGATAGGGAAAATTATGCTGACGCAATAATTAAACGGATCCTATGCAAATTATTTAAATAATTAGTACTACTTGCTCCTTTTCATAAAGAAGATCAAGAAACTTCTACTTTTTTCAAATCTTTCATAATATGTCGCTTATTAATCATTATTTTCTTTTATCATTGAAATCGGTCTAAAAAATAACTAGCCATAATGTGACTGAAACAAATGTTGGAAAAATGTAATTATTGCCTAAGAAACGTGTAGAGTAGAAAATTAGCTTTATTTCCTAAGAAAAATGTCTAGTTTTTTAACCTAGTTTTTTAAGTATTAAAAATAAATCACAAATCATATTTATTTATTGAAGGATTCACAATCTTTTCCCTTGTCCACTCTTATCATATAGTCATACAATGTGATATTAATTAAAAGAACGCAATCAGAAAATCCAACTATTTTTCGTTGAAAGTTTATAATTTTTAATGGAAAATTTAATTATTTGATTAAGATGTAATTATTTTGTTAAATATTCAAAAATTCCGTTACAAAACCATCCCCTTTGTTGAAAACTCAACTGTTCTGTTAAAAAGTCGTCTTTCTTTGGGTTAAAAATTGACTACTTTGATCATAAATTCAACTATTTGGTTAAAAATTAAGTTTTTTGGCTAAAAATTCGTCTTTTTGACTTGAAATTCAACGAATTGATAACTATTTTTGTTTTCTCTTTTAAAAAAAGGACAAAATATCTTTTGTCTAAAAATTCAACTGATTGGTGGAACTCTTCTTTGGTTGAAAATTCAACCATTTTGTGGAAACTCTTTTTTTGGACAAATTCAACTGCTTCTAATTTGATATTAAAACAGTTTTTTCTTGAAATATCATTTTTCGCATTTTTCGTTGATAATTGTTTTTTTTTTCCTTGAAAGATTTAGCTTAAAGCTAAACTACTTCGAAAAAAATTCTTTTTTTTTTTGCAGAGGATATATCATTTTAGTTTAAAATTCATTTCCTTGGTCAAAAATTTAAATATTTTCTTTAAAAACTAGTTTTTTCTGGAGGTTTAAAAATTACTTTTTTTACTTTAAATTTAATTATTCGAGCTAAATATTCATCATATAAGTTGAAGATTTATCTCTTTGTCAGAAAATGTACTTGTTTGTTGAATTTTTTGTTGTTGTAAAGAACTAATCTTCAGGGTAGAAAAATCATCTGCGTATTTTTAAAAAAAATCTAACTATTTGGTATGAAAGTAACACTTTTGTTAAAAACTTTTAATATCGTGTGAAAACTTAAAGTGTTTTACATAAAATTGGTCTTTTGGCTTAAAAATTTAGCACTTTGGTTGACATTTTTATTATTTCTTGACTAAAAAATGGTTTTTCATTGAAAATTCAACTATTTTCTTCGTTTTAGTTCCAACATGTATCTCTGCTATGAATCAGCTATTTTTTACTCATTATTCTTTCTTGGTTGAAATTTCAACTATTATGTTGAAAAATCGTCTTTTTTATTTGAAAATTCATCTCGGTTAGTTAAAACTTAATTTTTTAAAGGTAACAGCGCAACTGTTTGATTCTCCATAAATTTAAAAATTACCAAGTTACTAATTTCTTAAAGAAAATAATTGATTTATAGTTAGAATTCAATCACTGATGTAAATTGCTAAAAGTGTTAACTACTTGAAATCTACTGATTTTAAAATTAATTTGTTTTAGTAGAAAATGCAATTATTTTGTTGCATTTTTTTTTATTGAATTCCACACTGTTTTTTATTTATTTTGTAAACTAATTTGTTAAAATTTCGTATTTTTTGTTTAGAGGTTCGATATTTTAATTGAAAAATTATCTCTTCGGTTGAATGTGCAAATATTTCATTAGTAAGTTCCACTATTTTCTTGAAAATTCGTATTTTTACGTAGAAAAATAAACTTTCTGTTTGAAAATTTTTTTTTTTTGGGTTGAAAAATCTATTATTTTGTTAAAATTGAATTTATTTGGTTTAAACTCAGATATTTATACTTGAAACGTTTCATTGACTCATATCACTAGAACCTTTTCTGTTCACATATCTGAAACAATTTCGTAAATCATTTGTAACAATGTTACATAATATGATATCTTCTCGTTATAGAATACTTAAATCTAAAGAAATTTGTAGAACTTTTTAATTATTACTAAACGAAGTCAAAGGTTTTTAAATCAGAGTTCAATCTGCGAAAGTGTCTCGTCTTCGCGCTAATCAAAATAGAAGGAGAAACTGTTCTACTGCTTTGTAAATAATTTTCTGATTGTGACATAGAAGCACGTTATGAGTTCGTGTATTTTATACTTAATATTGATAATTAAGCGTGGTGATTATTGATATGTTGAATTATAAATAAGTCCTCTTATCAAAATGAATATGTGCTGTGTTAGGGATTATTATTCAAGATTGTAGTGAATCTCTTTCAAAACAATAATAAAACCAAGTTTCCGCTTTATACTGTTAAGCAATAAATAAATATTACATTTTTTACAAAAGAAAATCACTATTTCACAAACCATTCAAAGATTCCAAATGATTTTAAAAGGTTCGGAATTCACATCCCAAAATGCTATAAAAATAGGGAAAATAAGGGAATAAATTATTTCTATTAAAATAATGTAAGTTCCAAAAAACCGAAAAAGATCAATTTTCTTCCACAAGAGATGAATTTTGAAAACAAAAGTTAATTTTTAGTGAACAAATATGAGTTTTCAAACTAACGGTTGAATTTTAAACAAAAACTAAAAATATATTTTTGAACCAAATAGATGCATTTGCAAACAAACAGTTTAATATTAAAGTACAAGTGACGATTTGAGAAAATAGTAGTTTTGAAACAAATAGATGAATTTTTAGCCTATAAAGATGTGTGTTGAAACCAAAAAGACGAATTTTTAAAAAAGAGTTAAATTTTCAAACAAGAAAGATTTTTTTTCACCCAAAAAAGAATTTTTTTAAATTATTGAATTTTCAAGCCCAAAAGACGATTTCTTTACAAAACGGTTGAATTTTCAACAAAAAAGTTAAATTTCAGCCAAACAATTAAATTTTAAACTAAAAAAGATGAAGTTTCTACGAAAAGAAATGAACTTTCAAACCAAATAGTCGATCATGCCAGCCAAGAATACAAATTTTCTATTAAATATTGTAATTTGCAATAAAGAAAGATAAATTCTCAACTAAAAAATTCTTTTTTATCAACAAAAAAATTTAAAGAGAATTTTCAGGCAAGTACTAATAAGAATGAAATCTTATAGAAAAACGTATATAATATAGTTAATACAACCAAAAATGTTCAATTTTAATTAAAAAACAGAAACAAACAATGACCAGTTTTCAATAAAACAGTTGGATCGGTAGCATTTTAAAATCAAATAGATAATTTTTCAAGGCAAACAGAAAAATTAGCTACTAAAAAAGATTTTGCAGTCAAGAGAAAAGTTCAATCAAATTTTGGAATTTTCAACCCAAAGGGGAAAATTTTCTACAAAACAATTAAATTTTGAACCAGAAAAGATGAATTTTAAATTTAAAAAATATGATTTTCTAGCAAAACAGTTGAATTTTCTACGAAATAGTAGAATTTCCTACCAAACTAGTTGAATTCTCATAGAAGAAAGATGAACTTTCAGGAGAATAGTTGAATTTTCAACAAAAAAGGATACATTTTTAACCAAATTGCTAAATTTTCGAGTTAAAAAGGCAAAGTTTTTCAAACAAAGTTGAATTTTGTACACCTGAATAAGAATTTTTTACAAAATAGTTTATTTACAACCCAAAAGACGAACTTTCAATTACAAATAGAATAGCTGAATTTTCAGTTAACGAAATTATATATATATATTTGCTATTAAGAAAGATTTTTCAGTAAAGATAAAAAAAGATTCAACCAAATTGTGGAATTTTCAAACCAAAAGGACGAACTTTCTACAAAACAGTTGATTTTTCAACCCGAAAGTATGAATTTTAATCAGAAGTATTCATTTTCAATAAAATAGTTAAATTTTCAATTCAAGGAGATGGATTTTTAAACAAAAAAGATGAATTTCCGATAAAATAGATAAACTTTCAGCCAAATAGTTAAATTTTCAACCCAAAACCAACTTTCATCAAAGCAGTTGAATTTCCAACTGAAAAGGATAACTTTCTGACTAAATTGTTTAATTTCCAAGCAAAAAGACGATTTTTACACAGCACAGTTAACTTTTAATCGAAATATACAAATTTCCACCAAAAAGTTAATTTTGAATCAAAAAGTTGATTTTTAACCAAACAATTAAACTCTCAACCTTGACAGATTATTTTTCAAGCAAACAGTTGAATTTTCAACCGAAAAAGATGAAATTTCTACCCGAGAAAGATGAATTTTCATTTTTAAAAAGACGAATTTTCAAGCCAAAGAATACAACTTTCATATCAAATTGTTAAATTTTCAACTCAGAAAGATCAATTTTAAACCAAAAACGACATAGATACATTTTTAGTTACAAAAAAATTGTCGAAGAAAAATATAATTGTATACTTTTCTTTTAAAAAGTTTCTCATTAGGATATCTTAATTCAATTTGCATTTAAGCGACAAAAGCAGAACAGGATGGCCATTTTAACCGAAGAAAAAAATTTCCGGTCATTTCACGGTTTTTTCCCAGTTCGTAAACATTTTTCACGGTGAATGAAATTAAAAAAATCGAACTTTATTCTAAACACTTTTCCATTAAAAGTAATTAACAATAAACAACAATTTAAATTTACACGTATGAAATGGAACGTAAGAACACTTTTCAACTGAAAATTTTTTAATAAAATGCAGATCAACTGCTAAATTAAGAACTTTTATAAATTATAGAGTTCAAAGATTCAGATTAAATTCCAAAAATATAAATCTACGATAACATTTTCAATACGCTAAATTAAAGAATTAAGCAATGAACTTCAAAAATGTTCAAAATTAGATTTTTTAAGCAATTTTAAGCTAGATAAATTAAAAAATGAAAAATTTTTTTTTTTAACTTTACCATTTTTTAAATTAGAAGTTAAATTGTTTTCATTCTGAATAGCTTAAGAATTCTTCAAAAACATTACAATTTTATTTCAAAATATTGAAAAATCTAAAAGTGGTTTTATATTTTTCCAAATTTAAAATGATTTTTGAAATTTTTTCGAAACGTTTAAATATATTTTGACAGGAATTGAATTTTTCCTGCAACTTTTAGAAAATCCTGCAAATTAAAGAAAAAATGTTAAATTAAATTTAGAATTTGAAATCATTTCAAATCATTTAAACGAAGTTTGTGACCCAACAAAATTGGACTATTCGTACCGAAATTTTGGTGCAAATACCCACAGCCGAATATAAAAGAAAATGCAGATTTTCGTAGATTTTAAATAAAAATTTAGAAACTATTTAAGAATTGTGAAAGGCTTAAAAAGAATAAAAACATTTTCTTAAGATTCCTATGAAAATTGAAAATGATTTTTCCTTTTGAAAAATTATTGTAACAGAACTTACAAATTAAACATTTTTTAAACAGAATAATTTAAATTATAACGTTAAAAGTTGAAAATCTCTTCGAAATTTTACAGATTCAAAGCTTTCTATGTAAAACAGTTCAGTTTCAAATTGTTTATTTTTACATATATTTGTATTTAATTTACTCGTCTTAAATGAACAGTGAAATTTCTAATGGCTAAGAAAAATAATAAAAATAATATATATTAATAAATTTATTCATTGAATTTAATATAAAAGATAATATAAACTTGCGCAAATTTTTCTTTTTAAAATTCGTAAAATTCCCTGAAAGCCTGAAAGATTTTACAAATATTTCAGAATTCAAAAGATTTCACAAGTCTTCAAAAGATTTCCAGAATGATCAACCCCTCGATTTCTCAATTAAAAATATAACTTCATATCAATGAAACTTAGTGATTTATTTCTGTAAATTTTACCTAACTTCACCCCTGTCAAAATATATTCTGTTCTTTCATAAACCAGGCAAGTCGTCAAATTTTCTTCAACTTATCATAGAAAATTCTAAAGTGAAAATGGTTCCAATAACTAAACCATACCTGAAAATTACACCAGATAAATTATACGTTTCAAGAAGACCACAAATCATCTCTTGCATATTATTTGTCTGTAAGAATTAACCTTCATATTATTTGGTTATAAAGTCATTTGTAATAAAGCTATTTTAATCTAAATGGTCTATATTACAAATAACATCCAAATTTAAGGGGAAAAATAAATTTTCCAAAAATTAAATCATATTTCCTAGATAGCCTTTCAGAAACTATAAATGAAAATAAACATATTTCAGTTACGGTAATAATATGCACAACCTTTTTCTATTATTTCTTAAATGGCGCCTTCGTCCTAACAATTATCATCCTGGGAGAAATCATATTTGGCCTCGACGCCTTTGGTGAACGGGAAGAATTCATGTTGGAAAAATCTAAAAATTTAGCCACATTTACAAAATATTCTTGGTGTGACAAATTATTTTCAAAATCTGCAGAAAGTTATACCCTCAAAATGAAATTGAGCGACATACGACATGTTGGAGTTTCACAAAATATAGGACTTTTCATGCTTCCCCGAAATGGAAAAGCTGTGACTTTAAGCACCCGAGGTTTAAAACGTGATGAGGTTCAAAACATTAAAAGAGATATAAATTTTTTCCTCAATACAACTAGACTCGAATATACAGATCATAAATCGGCAGACCTCGGTTATAATTTTTTAAGTACTTCAGATTCTGACGAGTATCTCCAATCTTTACTTCGAAAATGTAGCCGTCGTTCCAGTTTAAAAAAATTGCCGTTTTCATCGGTACAACAGCATCAAAGCACGCCTTCTTTTGGATCTCAAAGAGCTCAAGGAATTCCTGAATTTCCTCAAAGAATTATCAAGAGACGGCCCTACGGTTCTAATCTCTTTTTTCAAAATATTCACTCATCACAGACGAGGCGCAGAAGTTGATTCACCAAAGATAATAATTACCTGCTAGATTATTTACCTTTTTCATCAGTTCATGTAGTCTTCTTTCTTGTAATAAAACATTTTTATTTACAACAATAACAGAAGAAAATCACAAAAATGCAGTAAATTCAGATTTTCTCTCAATACTGATTTTAAAAATCTTTTCGATTTTAAGTTTCGATCGATTGTTTCTAGATCAAGCATATTTAAATGAGATTAAAATGGTTCCATATACCCCAATGTTGTGATGTTATCACAAGCTGATTGTATGTCCGGATACTTGTATTCGAAATTGGATTCTAGAACCCTTTTAGGAATAACTTTCTGTCCTTCTAGCACAATCTTCGCACGTTCTTCACCGAAAATGAGATTTATTATAAAAGGTGGTAAAGGTAGTAAAGCTGGTCGCCATAACGCTGATGCGAATTCTTTCGTGAATTCTTTGTTTGTTATTACCTAAAAAAAGTAAAAAATTAAAATCTCCTTTTCTACCCTTGCAGGGGGTGGCAACTACTTTAAAAATTTAAAAATTGAAGAAATTTAAATGAGATTAAAATCAAATTTAAACTAAATTTGGACAAACATCATCTAATGTTTCTATTGAAATTTGAAAAAAAGGTAACAATTTTTTCCTAAAAAAGAAGAGAAAAAAATTCTCTTTTGGACAAAAATAAAAAAGAGGTAGCGAATAAAAAAATTCTCGGATGTCAGGAAGAGAGCATAATGATTTTGTTGCTGTTCCTGTCTGCTCGGTTTTTTTTTAAATTGTATTTATTTAAATTGTTTGCCTCGATAAAAGTGCTGTATGAGTGCCGAAACATTGTTTCTTATTTTTTACAAATGTTTTTTATAGTAATTTGATAACAATAATTTTTTGTGCAAAAAAGAAATTTTTTTTTTAGGAAATATTTGTTAAGTTTTTTCAAATTTCAATAGGAACACTTTATGTTGGTTGTCCAAATTTGGTCGTTTGATTCTTAGTATTAATTTCAGGAATTCTGAATATAAAATAAGTTTGGATAATTTAATCACAAAAAGGAGCTGAATTGTATAAGTTCGAAGTCGAATCGCTAAACATTAAACAATTTTATTTTGAATTCAATAACCACAAAATTAAATGATTGCAGAATTTCTAAAATAGGACAATGTCAAAACGTTAAAAATTGAATATTTGCAGAAAAGAATTTTAGAAATTGGATCATTTAATATTCATTGGAATTTAAATTGTGTTGTTTATAACTAAAAGCGTTCAAAATGAAATAATTAATCAATAAAATCTGTTGAATTTGAATACCTTTAAATTCAAGGCGATACAAATTTGACAATTTGAAATAGAAAAGTAAATTGGATCTTCCGAAACCAAAGAATCTGAAGTTCTGCATTTTTAAATTGTTCATACATAAAAAATGAAAATTTAACATTAAAGCTGATTAGAAAATTTTTTCTAAAATCAAAAAATGAATTGTTCTAAAAAAAACTATCGAAGTAAATTTTAATTTTAAATGGGAAGCATTAAAAATTTAAAAAAAACTATGCTTGGGAACGTTAAAACTTCAAACAAAATGCAAACTTTATTTAAAACTGAAAAAATTTTCTCACCAACAATGGTGATTATTCAATTTTTTTAGATAGTTTAATTTTCATGTTTTCTTATTATGGCCTCAATTCATAATTTTTTAATTTAAATTATGCTTTCGAATTATTATTAATTTTTTTAATTTTTCAATCAAATATTTTACAATTTTAAATGATTTTTTGGTTCAAATCTTCAAACTAAAAATCGGACAACTTCAGGATATGACATTGAAAATTTTTTAAAAATAGGACAAAACAATATTGCTGTAATATGATTCTAACTTTTGAATTTGCACAATTTTAGGCTTTTCGATTCTAAATTGTTTTATATTTACATATAAAATTAGTAAATTCTAAACTGAATATCAAGGCTATTAATATGAAATATTGAAATATTTAATAGCGGAATTGTTCTGAAATTTTTAATATTTGAATTTGAAAGTAGAATATTGTGAAATTAAACATTTTTAACTTTGAAAAAATTCCCCGTCCTCAAACATTTTTCACGGCCAATGAAATTTAAAAATTCGAACTCTAAAGGTGAAAATGTTTCCGTTTGAAGTAAAAAAAACTGAACTGCAAATCATTTTAAGCAAAAATCCTTAAAAAGCTTCCAAATTGTATTCCGAAATCTTCCAAAATTTACATTTTGTTTTACATTTTTTCAAATTTTAAATTACTTTTGAAATTAATTCAGAACTTCTAAGCATTTTTTTTCATTATTTGAATTTTTCCTAAAATCTTTCCCTAAACTTTCAAAAAATCTTGCAAAATTAGAAACATTTCCATAAAATCTTTCGGATCAATTTTTGACAATTT
The DNA here is from genome assembly GCF_010883055.1 of Belonocnema kinseyi. Taxonomy (NCBI): domain Eukaryota; kingdom Metazoa; phylum Arthropoda; class Insecta; order Hymenoptera; family Cynipidae; genus Belonocnema; species Belonocnema kinseyi. The sequence continues at coordinate 78,661,144 of NC_046662.1, read as the reverse complement.
TGGAAATTTTTTTCAATATTCTCTTAAAATTAATTTTTCAAAATAAAAAAATCATTTTCAATTTTCTTAGAAATCTTAAGAAAATGTTTTTTATTCTTTTGAACCCTTTCATAATTCTTAAAAAGCTTGTAAGTTTTTTGTTAGAAATATGCCAAAATCTAAGTATTGTATTAAATTAGGCTATTTTTTCAGAACTTCTAAATATATTTTCAACTTACTTGAATTTTGTCTAGAAATAATAGTGTTCAATATTTACTTATATATCAACACTGAACAATTTTACTTACAAATTAAAACTTTTCAAATCGAACAATTCAAGCTGCCACGTTCAAAATTTTTTTATTTAGTTTTAAATATATGTTTTCTATTTATTGATTTTTAATGAAGAGTCATATATTGGTAAATATTAAGCAATTGATATTTTTCTTAATTAAAACATTTTTAATTTTAAACGTAATCAGTGTCTGGAATTTAATAAATTTGAATATAATAATTAATAATAATAAATTTATAAATAAATAAAAATACATAAATTAATAAATAATAATTAACAGTATATTAATTTGAAGTTTTTTTGAAATTGAAAATAGTTTATAAAGTTTCAATCGTGCGTTCCCATTTGTTTTACTACTAAGACATTCCAATTGAAACAGTTTAATTTTTAACGTTAAATTCTAGAAATTCTTAAATTTTGAACTGATTTCGAATCGTCTTGTAAAATTAGTTTTGTTATGATTCACTTGTTAATCCTTGATGCACAGTTCAATGTCAAAATCATTATAATTTATATATTCACAGTTCATCAACCAAAAATGTTTCTTATCCAAAATTGTCGATTTCAAACAATTCTAATTTCTATTGTTTTGAGTATTTAAAACGGAATTGTTTTAATAAAAGATTTTAGAATTACGCATTGTAAACTGAATAATTACTATTTTCAAAAGTTACATAATTCCTGAAAATTTAAACAAAGCATGAAATATGTTTTCGGAAAGGATTTAGTGATTTTCAAAACTTAAACTGTTTTGTTAAAGTTTGAAACTTTGGCTAATGAAATAACAAAAAAATCAACATTTCTGACAATTCGGTGAAAAGTTTTCAAATTTCATCATGAAAAAAATTCCCAGTATACTGGAGCTTTACGAAATTTTCAAGCAAGTGGCTTTGAGAATCACTACATCCCTTCCGAAAATGTATTTCGTATTTTGTTTAGATTAAAAAAAATTATGTAACTTTTGATAATTGTAAGGAGGCGCCATTTTTACTTCAGTGAAAATTCCGAGAACTACTTCCAATCATACATTTTGTAACAATACACTTAGTTTTTCTTCAAAATTTGAATATCTTTGGAGAAAAGCATGGAAAATACGAGTTTTTGAGTATTTTATTAGAATTTTTCTGAGTATTGACTTCCATGAATCACGAAATATATTTCTTTACAATAATGTAACTTTTAATTGACGCCTGAAAAGTTATCATCGAGAAACAAAAAAATAAGGAGTTTGAGAAACTAAATTAGGGCAGCCATCTTTTATTTTTCTCAAAATTTTGAATTTTATTTGTCACCTGATTCCTGATAAATAAATCTGCTTCTTGCAAGAATTTTCCTAGATTTTGTTATTAATCGTAAAAATGGTAATTTTTGATCAAATTTAGGGATCCGTCATTTTGTAAGTTTTGAAAAAAAATTTTCGTGTTGGTACATTTTTTGAACATAGTTTAAAGATCATAATTGTGCAGAGCCAAAGGATTCCGATGAAATATAGAAAAATTAACTGCATTTGAAATTTTACGATACTTTTCCACATATTAATTGCGCATGAGAAACTTTGAGTTTAAATTTGGTAGACCCAAGAAAAATCCAAAATCGAAAAATAAGGACCAGCTTTTTTTTCTAGTAGTAAAAAGGCAATTAATTACCTGAGGAGCGACACCGTTATATACACCTTTTATATTTTCGTTGCATATTGCATGTTCGAATAATCTGACCAAATCTTGAATATGGATCCAAGGCATGTATTGTTTTCCAGTTCCCATGTGGCCTCCAAGACATAGTAAGAAGGATGGAAAGAGTTGTAAAACCATACCACCTGTTCTTCCTAAAACTACCCCAGATCTTATTGTTACTTGTCTCGTTTTAGAGTCCTTAGGAAGTTGTGCAGCTGCCTCCCAGTCATGACACAATTCTGTAATTATATTAATATTTCTCATACTTCCTAATTATTTTTCTAAATAGCTTTATGTTCATAATAATTGAACGTCTAAAATCGCACTAAAATCTTGACGAAATCTTTCAAATCCTGTGAAATATTTTGAAATTTTTAAAGATTTTAGAATTTTTTGAATATTTCTAAAATCATTGAACGATTGTAATAATCGTACACAATATTTTGAATTCTTTTAAAATTATTGTGAAATCTTTGAAATATTTTTTATCTTTGCGGATTCTTTTAGAATCTTTGAAATCTATGTGAACATTTTGAAATATATTGATATCGTTCTAAACTTTTCTTCGAAACTTTAAATAATCTGAAATGTTTTAAACTACTTTGAAATCTTTTGAAACTGTTCTAAGATCTTTGAAATCTCCTGCAATATTTTGAAATCGATGCGAAATCTTTTACTCTTTGAATATTATTTGAAATATTTTAAAAACGTTCGAAAATCTTTGATATCGTTCTGAATTTTTTTCAATCTTCTCAAATATTTTTTAATCCTTCAAAACCTTCTGAAATCCTTCGAAATTCTTTGAAGTCTACTGAAATATTTTGAAATTTTTTATTTGATATTGTTCTAAATTTTTTTCAATCTTCTGAAACATTTTGAAATCCTTAAAAATCATCTAGAATGGATTTACAAATTTTGAAACATTTTAATCATCTGAAATATTTTGAAATCCTTTAAAATCATCTGGAATCGATATAGAAATTTGGAAATTTTTTTAATCATCTGAAATATTTTAAACGGTTCTAGAATCTTTGAAATCTTCTGTAATATTTTGAAATTTTTTATTTGATGTCGTTCTGAAAATTTTGAAAATTTTGAAATCATTTGACATATTTTAAACTGTTTTGAAATCTTTGCAATCTTTTAAAACTGTTCTAGAATCTTTGAAATTTACTGAAATAGTTTAAAATGTTTGATTTGATATCGTTCTAAATTTTTTTTAGTCTTCTGAAACATTTTGAAATCCTTAAAAAAGATCTAGAATGGATTTACAAATTTTGAAACATTTTTAATCATCTGAAATAATTTAAACTGTTCTAGAATCTTTGAAATCTTCTGCAATATTTTTAAATTTTTTATTTGATATCGTTCTGAATTTTTTGAAACATTTTGAAATTCTTCAAAATCTTCTGGAATCGATATAGAAATTTAAAAAAACTTTTTAATCATCTGCAATCTTCTGAAATATTTCTAAATCTTTGTGAAATCTTTGAAATGACTGTGAAATGTTTTGATATTGTTCTAAAATCTTTCAAATCTACAGAAATATTTTAAATTCTTTTAAAATCTTCGACATCTTTACGAGGTCTTTTGAAATTAATCTAGAATTTTTGTAATCTTCTAAAATCTTTTGCAAGATTTGGAAATTAGCGATTTTTTTTCAGAATTTAAGAAATCTTTATGAAATTTTATGTAAAATCATTGAAATCTTTTACATTTTTTTGAAAAATTCTTAAATATTTGCTTTATTTTTAATTTTATGGTTTATATTTATTTTTAAATAAGTTGATTAATCTTTGTAAAATTTTCTGAAATCTTTCAAATCTTTTGATATTGGTCAAAATCTTTGAAACCTTGTGAAATCTGCAGAAATATTTTTAAATCTTTGAGAAATCTTTCAGAATCGTTCAAATCTTCGTGAAATTTTTGAAATCTTTTGATAATATTCTAAAATCTTTAAAATATTCGGAAATCATTCTAAAATCTTTGATAACTTTTGAATGTTCTGAAATATTTTTAATTCTTTTAAAATCTTCGAAATCTTTATGAGGTCTTTTGAAATCAATCTAGAATCTTTCAAATCTTCTGAAGTATTTTGTATATTTTGAATTCTTTGTGATTTTTTTTTTAGAATTTTAGAAATCTTTGTGAAATTTTTGTAAAATCATTGAAATCTTTTGATATCGTTTCAAAATCTTTCAAATTTTCTGAAACATTTAAGATTTATTTATATTTATTTTTTTCATTTATTATTTTATTGTTTATCTTCATTTATGTTTTTAAATAATTCTGACATCTTCAGCAATCTTTTCTAAAATTTTAAGACTCTGTCATCTTTGTAAAATGTTCTGAAATCTTTCAATCTTTTGATATCGTTCAAAAATCTTCGAAGTCCTCTGAAATCTACTGCAATATTTTGAAATCTTTCAGAA
>NC_046662.1:78620105-78656665 GCF_010883055.1 Belonocnema kinseyi | reverse complement strand
AAAAAAACTTGAAAAGCGATTGACCAAGTGTATAGAGCTCCAAGGAGATTATGTTGAAAAATAAAAAAAAATTTACCCAAAAAAAATTGTTTTTATACTTCTGAAATATTTTTAATTATTTTGAAATCTTCGAAATATTTGTGAAATCGTTTGATGTTGTTCTAAAATCGTGGAACTCTACTTACATGTTTTTAAATCTTCTAAAATTATTCTAAAATGTATGAAAACTTTTAAATATTCTGAAATATTTTTAATTATTTGTGAAACCTTTGAAATCTTTAGAATTTTTGAAATATTTTGATATTGTTTCAAAATCTTCGAAATATTTTATTTACTTATATTTTTTATTATTACTTTATTGTTTAGCTTTATTTCTATAAACTTGATTCTGTAATCTGTGTATGATTTTGAAATATTTGAAATCGTTCTAAAATATTTTTATGTAATTTAAAGCTTTTGCCAGATCTTTTCAAATCGTTCTGAAATCTATGTGAAATCATTTAAATATTGATATCTAGTGTATACTCAAAAGTCGAGCAGTATAAAGTCCCTCGTCTAAAAATCAGAATATTAACCCTTTGCGGCATGGTGGGAATACCGTACAGAGGTTTTCGGGGTCGCGGATCACCAATCTGAAATCAGACTTTGAAAATCCAAAATGACGGATCCAATATGGCGGTCAAAATAATAAATTTTTCTGGATTTAAAAAAAAAATTAGTGTACAAGGATTTTTGGAGTCACTGATCACGAATCTGAATTTAGATTTTGAAAATTCAGAAAATTGGTACTAATCCATGTTTTAGGTGAGTAGGTGTATGTTTTTTCAAACCTCAATATTCTAAATTTTGTCATTTTAAATACAGATTCAATATCAGCGACCCCCTGTCTGTGCCAACTTTCAAAAAACAATTTAGAAATATTTTGAATTTTGCCCCGCCATTTTGAATGTTCAAAATCTAAGTTCATATTCGTGATCAGAGATACCAAAAACACCTGAACACCAATTTTCAACAAAAAAATCCAAATTTTTCCCGCCATTTTGAATGTTAACAATCTGAGTTTGGATTCGTGATTAGCGACTCCAAAAAACCCTTGTATACCAATTCTTTAAAAAATCCAAAAATATTCCAAATTTAAGTCGCCATATTGGACCTGCCATTTTGAATTTTCAAAATCTGAGATCAGATTCGTAATCAGCGACTCCAAAAACCCCTGTGTACCAATCTTCATGAAAACTCGTTTCCCTGAAAAATGTATGCCGGAAAGGGTTAAACATGAACTAAGATTTTCCTTTAATTTAAAAACTGACCTGATAAGAAGTCGTAAGGTTCGCATTTATCTTCCTCAGTATATTCCTTTCCATCCGGTGGATAATAAGCAACCCCCGAAATTGCAGTAAAACTTTTTACATCCGAAGAGGCAACAGCTTTCGCCAGAGCTTTGGTAGTTTCAATTCTGCTGTTACAAACATTTTGTTTAAACCCAGGAGTCCATCTACGTGTAGCGTCAAGAATATTTTGACCAGCAACATTTATTACATCGGTTACGCCCGAAGGAATTCCTTGGCTTTCCAACTCGTGCTACAAACAAGACCAAAAAGCAGCATATCAATAGGAGTAGAACAATCGCTAAAATCTTCCATTTTTCGGCAATTTTGTTTTACCCAGGTCATTCTACTTGGGCCAGGCATTCTTGAAATAATCGTGGTCTTTGCACCTTGTCCTTTTAGGGCTTTTTGAATACATGATCCTATGTAGCCGGTCCCACCTCCTGTGAAAAATCTCATAACCTAAACGATTCAAATATTTATGATATTTACTATTTTCGCTCATTAAAATGAACTTGATCAGTGGTTTTTTACTTGCCGATTAGAACGTGTCTTAGAGCCATTTCCAAATTGTATAATTAATGTTCTTTTATTCGAGATGATTAATTATTTGTAGTTTGTTTATGCTCTATTTGCAAATCGCAGGACCAGGCCAAATCCGCACAAACGTCGTCTGCTAGGCATTGGAGTATGAACGTACTGCGCAAGTGCGTAACACTAGCGGGATATATTTAAAAATGTATTTGTAGAAGTTCATTTTTACAATTTTAAGATGGTTAAGTCACATGATTTTTTTAATTCACCAACATCGTTAATAGCGTGCTGTGCACGTGTGTAGTTTTTCAATTCGCGGGCAATATTACTATTTATAATTGAAAATAAAATTTTCGAATAACTATTTCAAATAGTGATAGGGTTCAAATTAAGCAGTGTTCAAAAACTAACAAATAAAGTTTAAATTTGATTAATAAAAATTTTGAGCACTAAAATTCGAGCTTAAATTAGGGTGTAAGAAAGAATTATGAGTTTATTTTTAAGGTTATATAAATCCAATATTCCTAAGATTTCTGAGAAAATTCAATAATATTTTTGAAGATTTCAAATAAATTGAAAAAATCTTGAAGGTTTTAAATAAATGATTGTTATTTCACAGGATTGAGCCAAAATTAACAGACTCAAATTATCCCTGAAATTTAATTATTATTTCAATTTTTTTAAATTGCCATAACATTTTCCAAATTTTTTGTTTACATTATAAAATATCCAACAGTGCAACATTACTGGAAATGGGAAATTCTCTAATTATAGAATTTTCGAATCCAAATAATTGAAAAAATGTTCAATAATAAATCAACATTTGATTAAAATATTATTTATTTTTTTATCATTTAAACAATTTTAAAACTGTTTAAATTCAGAATTTTTCTAATTCGGTAATATCATAAGCTGTCAGAAATTTTATCAATCCGGAATTTTCAAAATTTGTGCATTTTAAGTTCTCGGGAATTTGATCATTTCACGAATTTTTTATTACGAACATTTTGTTTTCCGAGAATTTGAGAAATCTTGTTAACTTTTTTCACATCTTTTTGACTTTTCAGTAAAAATTAATTTAAAAAAATAAAAAAAAAACATTTTAAATTATCTTGGAAATCTTGAATGTTAAATTTATTTTCTGATGATTCGCATTTTTCCTTAAAAAATGTTCAATGCTGCAAAATTTAAAAAACTTGCCTTAAAATCTTGAAAATGTTTTTTCAACATTGGAAATTTTTCAAAATGTTTTAAAATGTTTTTAAATATTCTCTCAAAATTAATTTTAGAAAAATTTAAAATTACTCTAAATCTGCCCAAGAATCTTAAAAAAAATTGTTAGTTATTTTGAAGTCTCTCAAAATCCTTAATAAGATTGTACATTTTTTGTTTTAAATATTTAAAATTCTGTACTTTAAGTTTCTTTAAGGGGACTTTCAAGGGATAAGACTAGATTCTATTTTGACAATTTTAAATATCTTTTTTAATTATCTCTTAGATTTAATTTTTTAAAATAAAAAATCCATTAAAAATTTTCCCTGAGAACCTAAATAAAATTTGATTATTCTCTTGTACACAAGAATTTTTTAAAACATTTTTTAATGCTGCAAAATTTAAATATTTGGCTTAAAAATGTTCTGCATTCTGTCAAAACATTTTTTGTGAATTATACTAAATGCTTTGAAATTTTTTTCCCTTAAAATTCATTTTTTATATTAAAAATCATTAGAAACTTTGCTAGGACTCTTAAGAAAAAAATCACGTACTCTTGATACGTTTAAAAAAATTTTAAAAAGCTTTTTTTCGATATCTTCAAAAATACACTTTTTGTTTGAAATTCTTTGAAATTTCAGCTAAATTAAACTGAAAGCAATAACTTTAATAAGAGGATATTCCCGGTTTTCTCCAGATATAATTGATTGATATTTCCATTTTTAAAGATTTTTTGTACGCAATAGAAAAATCATAAGATAGTGTATAAATACTGTCAAAATATCAATAAGGCTTACACACATGTTTACTTAATTCTCTTTAAATTTTCTGTTTTATTACTTATAATCTATACATGATAGAGATCGAAAATTCACACTAGAAGATAATGTTTTCATTACATCCAGATTTTAATTACAATATTACAATTACAAACTACAATATTAACAATTTTACATATGATTAAAAAATAATTTGTTAATTATTTCAGTCATTTATTATTATTGCAAAAACTATATAAAAGAAATAATAACTAAAATCTCTGAAATAATTCTTTCTGAGTAAAAATATAAAAACTTTATGACAAATTAATACTAATTTTTCATTATATCTAATCGTTCATTCTTTTGGACATTCGCATTCCTTTCATTCGTTTATACAAAGCGAAAACTTCATTTTTATCAGTTTTTATGCATTAAGTTAAATATTAAAATTATCTTTTAATCAACCGCACGTTTTCTCTGCTACTCTGAAAAATAATCACGAATAACTTACATTTAAATTAAAAGATAATTTAATCTTTGGCTGGAAGTAGTATATTGATATAAATAATTGTAACCGAATTTTTGTACATATTTGATTAAATTTCTTAAAAGTTAGATGAAAACATTTAGCTCTAGACAGTTAATACTTTTCGAATTAGAAGCTGACTTGAACAATTTATTATTTACTATTAGCTGAAATTTGATTGACCGTTTTTAAATTACCATCGATCGTAAATGCCTCTTGATCTTTTTGCAACAAATTCATAATTCATTGCTTTGATTTTATTAATAATAATTGAGATTTTTTGGTAGAGATTCCTGATGTTTTCTTAAATTAATAGCTATCTTCCTTGTCGTCGAAGGGCGTTTTTACGAAGAAAGTGGTTAATTTGCCTTTTCCTTTTACATAAGTGGGTCCTCGGCATACCAATTCGTAACCTGCATTTTGCAAAATTTTTGCTGTGACTTCAGTGACTTGTATTTTTCCCATTTCACCACAGCTGTCCATTCTTGAAGCTACATTTACCGTATTACCCCAAATGTCGTACTGCGGCTTTTGAGCACCCACAACTCCAGCTATGACGGGACCATGATTGAGACCTGAAAGTAATGAAAAAAAATTTAATTATAGGGTCGTTGTCACATGGCTTTCTGAATTCTTATATTTAGCAGGCCTTGAATCTCCTGTTCAAAGGCTTCGATTCTGAAAAACGTCTTTAAAAAATATACAGGCTGCCTTAATATGAATGGGTGAAACTCAACATTTATCTTCACAATTAGCCGTAGAATACGAATCAAAACATATTTTTTAAATAGCACTTCCATAATTCTATTATATATGGTCCCAAAAAAACTCCATCAGTGAAGAATTAGGTTTTAATTGAATGTTTATGTAAATTATTTAAACAATTAATTATTGACCGAATCCATTTCAAATCAGTCAGGATCCTGCACTTCAAATGGTAGAATCAAAAGGTGACAAAATATGTTGTTTTTCAGAGAAAATTAGGCGATAAGTATTTTTATAATGTGCAAAAAAAATCTAAAGATTATCCGTATTTGAATTTTGTGCTTTATTTTTCAACAAACCCGAATTTCTTCTTAAAACCCCTTTAACTTTTAGCCCAATTGAGATATTTATTATTTTATTTTTTATTCCAATATCTTTCATTATCTTCTTTCAATAACCGCCGGAAAATTGTAAAAAAGTTTAAAGTTAACAAAATGGAAGCGGTTCTAGTGAAAAAATTGAAAATCTATTTTGTTTTAACACCCACCCTTATTTCGTATGAAACGAAACCTCCGAGTTAGCAATTAAGTTCACTCGGTGTGTTGTATTTTTTGTATATGAAAGAAAATGTTATTTTTGAAATGATTAACGCTAAATTTTAAAATTACTTTTCATGGTATATTCTCCAATGCCTTAATATTTAATATACATTTTTTGGAGAGACTTCTCCCTGTTCGCTCTCGAGTTAACACTAAATCTTTTTCTGTTAAGCAGAGACTCTCAGGAATACCCTTCCCTCGTATTATAATTAAATTTTCAATGATGTAGGACCGAGGGAAAGGATAATTGTAACTTTCTAAATAGAAGAGTGAGATCCTGCAAACGAAGGTCGCATATAATATTCAATCTAAACAAAAACTTAAAAATCAAACTAGAAGTAAACAAAATATAACGAATATTAACACAAAATTCTTTTTCAGTATGAAACACCCTTAATATTTTTTCCAATTTTTGTTTGAAATTGCACTTTGATAAGGAAGATATCTTGTAAGTATTATGCTTCCTAAATAACTTTTGCAGCCAGGAGAATTTATTTTCCTTGCAAGCGAATTCTCTACTTTTTCTTAGAAACAATGACATGTGTGAAAAAATGTCAAGATAAAAGTTAGCACGTCTAATAAAGTTGTTTGTAACATGTCTCTTGTTTTTTGCGATATTTTTCATAGTTAATGAGAACAATTAAAAAATTACTCTTTTAGTAAAAAAAAATCACCCTGTCTCAAAAATGGTTTAGCCCGCATGATGCTGATAAGATGCGTTTCTCGTATTAGTAGAAACTTTTCAACAATATTTGGAAAAATAAAAAAAGTGGGGTTTTCCATAAAACATTTTCTTTTTATGTTTTTAAAATTTAAAGAAATTAATTAAAAAGATTTTGTTGATAACTCCACCTTTTCTATACTTTCAAATATTTTTGAAAAGTGTCTACTAATACCGGAAACGCTTATTATCAGCATCATGCGGACCAAACAATTATTGGGGCCGGTAGAATTTTTTTCCTAAAAATGTGATTTTTTAATTTTTTGCTCAAACTAGGAGAAATAAATCGAATATATTTGATTATTGGTTCGCAATAACTAAAAAGTTGATAATGATTAAAGAAATTGTAAATAAACCGCGAATTTCTACATCTATTCTGAAAATGGCTAAAAACAATGATAACTTATTTAAAAATTTAATATAAACATCTTATTGCCAGTAAACAGTATTATTTCATGTACAATAAACAGTTAACAAAAAACTGCCCAAAAATAATAATTAGAGCACCAAAAACATGCAAAAACTAATTTTTTACTGATGGGGTTTTTTGGGACCCTATACAGCTGACTTACGGGGGTGATATTATAAAAATAAGTTTTGTTTTGTATTCTATGGATAATTGTGAAGATAAATGTTGAGTTTCATCTTAATTCAACCAATGTTGATTTTTTAAAATAAAATTTACAAAAGCGTCTTTTTTCTATAGGAAACGCTTGTTAAACTTTATGGAGCTTGCGAAACTTCTAAATATAATTTTTTTTAACGCATTAATTGTTTAGTAGATAGAACGCAAGTTGTAGGTCACCTAGGGCGCGCGACAGTTCGTTCTTGCCAGCGCCGGGTTTACCAAGGGGCACGGTGGAGCTAGTGCGCTGGTTCTTGCGTTTCTTACTCAATAATATATTTACCTCGCACTATGTGCTCGGTCATTGTATTTCCCCCACATTTCTGCACAGACCGTTTAATATTATAAGTCAAAGCATCGACAACTGTAGTTTGGTGATGGTAAATTCTCTTTTGTTAAAGCTCCTGCGGCTTTAACGAACACATTCTTATCACGCATCTGCTTTTTCGCACTCGATTTTGTCCAAAATGTGAACTTTTCTACCCTACGTTTAAACTAATATATTTATTTCTGTACCTGGGGCTTGTACTGCTTATACAAATTTGCCATATAATGTAAAAATTTCATTTTTTCATGAATCCTTTAAAATTTGCTCCTTATTTTAAACTAATTTGCATTCTCAGCTGCCCTAAAAAATCTATCATTTCAAGAAACGACTATTACAATTTATAACATGCATTGGTATTGAAACATACGTATTTTCCTTATCTTGTTTTTATAATTTGAAAAAAGTGTACATCCTATAAAAAAACAAGTTTGTCATTAAACATTTTAATGCAACTCGTATCGCTTTTCAATAAATTTAATTTATTTATTTTCAATGCTATTTTGTTAAATAAAATGATATTGTAGCTTGTATCGTTTTCCTAAAGAGTTGTTTTGTTTTATTTTTAATGTATTTATATAACAAGAGCTTATAACAAATTTTTATATCTTTTTTGTTTAACAACTTTTGTCTTTTCATTTTTTTCCCTCTCTTGTGTAATTTTTTCATGCATATCACCCGGAAGTTCGTGCCAATCCACGCAAACATTATTCCATAAAAAAAAATATTGAGAGATTTAGGAAAAAGACCATTTTTCAATTTTTATTCAGAATAGTCAACATTGGTTGAATTAAGTTGAAACTCGACATTTATCTTCACAATTATCCATAGAATACAAATCAAAACTTATTTTTCTAATACCACCTCCATAAGTCTGTTTACAGGGTTTCCATTCAGAAGTAAAGATTTGTTCTGAGCTTTTCTTTGCTGTATTTGAAATGAATTATTCAGAAAAATTATAATGAAAAGAAAATACTCACCTATCCTTAATTTAAACCTTTGAAACGATTCCCTATTTATTTGTTCTAGGATTGTCATCAAAGCAATTGCAAATTCCACAAGGATTATCACGTTATGATCTTCTTGTTTTGTTATGTCCTAGTTGTTAAAGATAATTAAATTTTTATAAATTTTTTGCACTATTAAATTATTGCACATTAAGAAATTAAAATATATATTTTTCACCTTTCCTTCACCATTTTCCTTCCCAGGGCTCAATCCGGAAGCAAGCATGTACGTACTTCCGATCGTTTTAATTTTTTCAATGCTGGAGAACTTCGGCTTTAACAAAAGCTTATCAAAGTCACATATTATTTCATTTAATAATCTGAGACATTCAAGACCCTGTTTGTTAATATCGGTCTCATCATAAAATTCTTTATAGTTTGGAATAGAAGCAAACATTACAGCTATGGCAGCATACCTCTCATGATAAAGTTCCTGAAAATAATTGAGAATTTATATTATTTCAAATAAATTAGAGCAGTGTGCACTGTGCACACTACGCGAAAAGCATTCAGTAGATTCAATATTTAAAATTGGAAGATTATTTTTCTTATGAACAAATTATGTCTTGCCGCGTATGGAATTATACAAAACCGTACTTTTAATATCAAAGAAAAAATTTTTTACATACAGAAAACATTTTCAAGGTATTTACGGACAAAATAAGCATCAAGCTAGAATTAAGTTAGAATTTTCTATAAGGCTCCATTTGCCGCTTTTCCTGGACATATTTATCACATTAATTTAATACATTATTTTATTTTAATATTAAAGGGTTGAAGAACTATCCCGTAACATCTTATTTAATCAAGAAAGATGCATATACCTTTTAAATAACTGTTAAATAATAGTAAAAATGAAATTTTTATAAGAAATGAAAAGTAACAGCTTTTCTATATTTTCATTGAATTACTTACATTTAAATAATAGTTATGAAAATTAAAACTTACCACAAACAGCTAATTTTTACTAGTTATATTAAAAATTTGAGTTTCCCATTATTACTTAATCCTGTAATATGAATAGTTTCACTTTAAATGTTGAAATTTTAGAGCCTTTTTTTACGTTGGTCCCAGGATATTTCTCCTAATCTTTTTGGCAGAAAACTCATCTTTTGGTTTGAAATTCAACTATTGGGTTAAAAATTAATTCTCTTGGTTGGAGATTCATTATTTTAATTAAAAATTAATGTTTCAGCTTAGAAACTGCAACAATTTTGTTGATAATTCGTTTTCTTGTTGTTCTTGATCATTCGTAGTTTTTTGTTAAAAATTAATTTTTTAACTAAACATTTAAGTATTCCATGTTTGGTTAAACATTTATCTTCTTCAGTTGTTGAAAATATGTCTTTTGTGGTAGACTATTCATCTTTTTAGTGAACAATTCACCATTTTTGTTGAAAATTCATTTCTTCAGTTGACATTTTAAATATAAGGTTGTAAATTTCTTAAAAAATTAATCTTTTTGGTTGTAAATCATTTTTTTGATTGAAAATTATTTTTTTTTAAAATTGAAAATTAATTTTTGTAACTGAAAAATCACCTATTTCATTTTTTTGCTGAAAACGAATCTTTTTTATAGACCTTTAATCTTCTTGGTTGAAAATTCACCTGTTTGATAAAAAAATTAACCATTTTGTTTAAAATTGATCTATTTTGTTGAAAATTTTCCTTGTTTTGGTCAAACATTCATCTTTTAGGTTGAAAATTAAACTATTTTGTTATCAATTCTTTTTTTGTTTGTTGAAAAATCATTGTTTTAGTTAAAAAGTAATTTCTTTTTTGAGATATTTAACTGTTTTGTTGAAAATCTTTTTGTTAGAAAATGAATTTTTTTTACTAAAAATGTAGCTTTGTCCTTCACTGAAAAATTCAGCTATTTGGTTAAAAGTTTCTGTATTTAGTTGAATCGTTGCATTTTGTGACATAATATTAACCCTTAAACTGTCAAAACGCGACGTCCGGTATACTGCTCTTCGAAGGCCAATAACTAAGACTGTTCTACACTACAAAAAATTGAGATACAGGTATTATCTTTTCTGAAGATCTCCTCTTTCCAAAGGTACCAATGAAAATCCTCAAAAAATTTATTTATTATTCCAAAATGCAGTTTAAATAAATGTGATTTTTCGTGCCTATTTTTTTGTGATCCATTTTTCGAAAAGTAAAAAGCCAAGGAATACGCCTAAATTTTTCCGAAGCGTTTTGAGCAAAATTTTGAATTTTGCCAAAGTTGTTCATATGCAAAATTTAAATTTTTGCTCAAAACGCTTCGAAAAAATTCAGGCGAATTCCTTGGCTAATTACAAGAACTTTTTACTCTTGAAAATTTTTTCAAAAAGAGTATCGTTTATTGTAAAAAAATTCAT
Source organism: Belonocnema kinseyi (assembly GCF_010883055.1). Taxonomy (NCBI): domain Eukaryota; kingdom Metazoa; phylum Arthropoda; class Insecta; order Hymenoptera; family Cynipidae; genus Belonocnema; species Belonocnema kinseyi. The sequence continues at coordinate 78,645,956 of NC_046662.1, read as the reverse complement.
GAATTTTTTTCACAAGAATTTTGCCATTAAGACGCCCTTTTGAAAATACAAAATCGAAAAATCGATCTTTGAACCATGGATTCTAAAAGTTTAGATATTTATTCCACCGGTTAGTGCGGTCCCAGAATAATTACAGACTTGAAAAACTTTGAAAAATGGATCACAAAAAAATAGGCAAGAAAAATCACGTTTTTTTATTTAAACTGCATTTTGGAATAATAAATAAATTTTCTGAGGAATTTTATTGGTACCATCCGAAAGATGAGATCTTAAGCAAAGAAAAAATATGTATCTCCATTTTTTGTAGTGTCGAACAGTCATAGTTATTGGCCTTCGAAGAGCAGTGTACCGGTCGTGGTGTTTTAATTCATCTTTTTGGTGGGAAATTAATTTCTTTGGTTGAAAATATTTTTTTTTTATTAAAAATAATTTTTTTCAAACTAACAATTTAACTATTCCATTTTTTATCGAAAATTTATCTTTCGTGGTACCCATTTCATCATCTTGGTTGAAAATTCATCTGTTTGGTTGAAAATTTATGTATTTTGCCGAAGATGTATCTATTGGGTTAAACATAAATTTTTTGGTTGAAGATTTATTATTTCAGGTAAAAATTTATTTATCCACCTAAAAATCAAACTATTTGATTAAAATTACTTTTTTTGTTGTTGAAAATGAATTTTTTGACAGAAAATGTAGCTATACCATTTTTGTTAGAAAATTAATCTTTTTTAACTAAAAATTCACTTCTTGTCTTTTTTGGGTGGAAACTTTAATTATTTTAGTTTATTTCAACTATTTTTGATTGAAAAATACAAACTTTTTTTTTTAGAAAATATAAACTATCACACTTTTTGTTAAAAATTCCATTTTTCTTGATCGAAAATTAATTATTTTAATTGAAAATAAATTCTTAGATTTTTTTACAACAATGTATCTTTCATATTTTATTTTTATTTTCAAAAATAATGATTTCGATCTAAAAGACATTCAATCACCTTGGTTGAAAATTCCTCTGTTTGGTTGAAAATTTAACTATGTTGTTGAAAATGTATGTAATTTACCAAAGATGTATCTATTGGGTTTACCATTAATTTTGTTGATTAAATATTTATTATTTTAGGTGAAAATTCATTTATTTATCTCAAAATTAAACTATTTTATTGAAATTACTTTTTTTGTTGTTGAAAATGAATTTTTTACTGAAAATGTAGCTGTAAAAGTGTAGCTATACCATTTTCGATAGAAAATGAATCGTTTTTAGTTGAAAATTCCCTTCTCGTCTTTTTTGCATGGAAAATTTAATTATTTTAGTTTAATTCAACTTTTTTTTATTGAAAAAAAAATCTTTTCTTTAGAAAATATAAACTATCACAATTTTGGTTAAAAATTCCATTTTTCTTGATCGGAAACTAATAATTTTAATTGAAAATGTAAGTCTTACATTTTTTTACAACAATGTATCTTTCATATTTTATTTTTATTTTTAAAGATAATGATTTCAATTTGAATAATGCAATGGAAATATTCAAAAATGGTCATTTTTCACTTTTTTCAAAGTAAAAAATTCTTACTGTTATTTGAAAATACAGTTACCCTTACTCATGTCAAATACAAATTTTAATTTTGCGGAATATGTCTGGCCATGGTTACTTAACTAAATTTTGCATTTAGTATTTCTGAAATTATTGTCAGTTTTATTATGTATATAAACGTTACATTATTTGGCACTATCCTTCAATTGAAACTTAATTCTTAACAATTATGTGTGTGAATTTGGCCACATTCCTTTCTTCGAGTTTTTTAAATTACCCAATCAAAATGGAGGAAAAGCGACAATAATGCTATCGAGATTTTCGTGACACGCCTATTTTTTAGAGAAGGATTTTTTCTTAGTTAAATTTTTCGAATATTATACAAAATAAAACTCACCTGGTCGGTTCTTGATGCTAGAAAATGATGAGCTACATGTGCCGGTAGAATATTTTCAAGAAGAATCTTATTAATACCTCTCATTGTCTCAACTTCATCTTGTTCCACTTTTAATTTATTTTTCCACAAAAAATCTGTTCTGGAAGTGAACTCAACTCTTCTATCTAATACGTGAAGGATTAGGGCTACCAGCAGAAGAAGAAATCCAATTTGTATCGTATAATGAACTCCAGAAAACCTTGAAAATTTTATTTTATTTATCCACGCAATACTTTTTTATTTTAATTCTGATTTAACTGTACTTACTCGTTTTTGATGTTCTTATAATAAAGTTCGATGAGTTTCATTTGAGAAAAAACGACCAATAATACAAAAATTGAAAATAGCATCGTACCCAATTTCAAAAGGTGTCCTACCCTCAAATGGGTCCAGGCGACCAGGAGAGCAATGGCTCCTGATTGAATATAAACCTAAAAGTTTGGCCACATTGAAAAATATTTTTATATTATCAGGGTGGCCACAGATCAGAGAATGCCTGGGAATGAGCGTAGTAAAATCAGGAAAACGTCAGAGGGGAAAAATATTAAAAGTCAAGGAATTTCTGTAAGAAGTACTTTCAGTAACTGCCACATGGTTGTTTAAAAAAATTTTAATCCAACTGATGACCACCTGCAATGTTTAAATGGGATATTTTTTCTGATGACAATTTAAGTCTTTTCCAACAAAAGTGAAAATCCGCAACGAAACACTTTTTTACGTTGATTTTTCCATAATATCACGTATGAGTTTTCATCATTCCATTTTGCACACATTGTATACTAGTCATATCATACTTTCCACGGAATATATTTCACGGATTCTGATTTAAAGATGTAAATAAAACTATTAAACAATTTGGTATTTTGCTTTTCGCGCATTGTTAGCTAAATTAAGAGTACTTACATTCGGTTCAATTTAACGCGATTCAACTAAACGTATGCACATTTAAAAATGTTACAATATGCTTTTTAATGACGTTTATTAATCAAACATACATACATTATGAATATTTTTTATATAATTGTGTAAAAATTGTTAAATATATTACTACAATTTCATAACAGTCAATAAAAAATTAAATAATAATAAAATAAAAATTTGTAACATATATTACTGCTATATATTTAGATTAATAATATATTAATGATCGATCACGATTAAATTTTTAAAAATTTTTGTTTTAAAAAAATGGAAAAATTATCGTAAAAGAAAGTGTTTAGTGGCGGATTTTCATTTTTGTTGGAAAAGACTTCAATTGTCATCATAAAACCTATCCCATTAAAACATTGCGGGTGGACGTCAGTTGGATTAACATTTTTTAAAAAGTTTTGACGCAGTTGAAAATATTTTAAAGGATTTTAAATACTTTAGGGTATTCTAAGATTTTCCAAGGATTTACCATTTTTTAAAATTCCTTTAGTGTTAAATCCTTTATTTTCAATGATTTCAGGGCATTTTCAAATGGTTTAAAAATTCTCAAGGAATTTCCAAGGATTTGAATCATTTTAGGGAATTGAAAAAATGTCATGAAGCTAAAAAATATTTCCTAGAATATCGGGGAACGGTTTTATAGAACCTATGAGGTTTTCAGATATTTTTAAAGATTCCAAGCTCCTCAAATATATATTTTAAGGTATTTCCAAATATTTGTTAAGAAGTCATGTATTTCAGAATATTTGGAAAAATTCTAAGGGATTTGCACAGGCATATTTATTACAATTTTTATTCTTTAAGTAATTTAATTATTGGAGAAAATCTATTTACAATTCAATAAAAAATTTAATTTTACAAATTCAAATTTTCATGTAAATAAATCTTACAAGAGCTTACAAAATATTTCCTAACATTTCAAACATTTTATAGTATTTACAAATATTTTAAGCAATTATGAATAGATTTTAATTATTTACAGAGATTTAAAAGGATTTTATATTATTTAAAAAAATGCCTTTAGCTTTAAAAAGTATTAAGGGATTTCAACTGATTTTGTAAAACTTCATTTAATTTTACGGGATTTATAGTATTTTCATAGGCTTCAATAAATTTATTCATAAGAATTTAGGGATTTCGTAAGATTTCAAAGGTATTCAAATATTTTAAGATATTTCCATAGACTGAAAATTTAAACGGAAGATTTAAAAATATTTTTTATAGATTTCAAAAAATTTTCAATTGATTGAAATAATTTAAAGGGCTTTAAAAGAATTTCACAGGCGCTGGGTTATTTTCAAAAACTGCAAGGAATTTTCAAAAGTTCACATTTTTTAAAGGGATTTATACAGATTGTAAAGGATTTGAAATACTGTCGGGTGTTTTAAATATATTGCAATAATTTGAAGTGATTCTAAAATATTTGAAAAATTTTCGGACATCTACAAAAATCCAAAGAATTTTGGAGGATTAAAACAAAACTTCAATGGATTTCCAAAGTTTTAAATGGTTTTGAAATATTTGAAGGATTTTTAAATTATACGAAGGCATTTTAAAGAGGTTTAAAAAGTTCAAAGAAATATTGAACGAATTCAAAGGATTTGAAATATTTCAGGCAATTTTGATCGATTTTAATAATTTCAAAGTGTTTCAAAGGGCTTTTAATATTATAAAGATTCCAAGGAATTTTCAACAGATTACAAAAATTTAAAATGAATTCCAAGGATTTGAATGATTTTTAAGGATTTACAAAAATTGTCATGCGAGTGTAAAGAATTTTACTTATAAGGTTTCAAAATATATTTAAACATTCCAAGGAATTTTATAAGATTTCCGAGGATTTCATCGATTTTATGAGATTTAAAAAGATCGCTAGGTATTTTTGTTTCTCAAAGAACTTATTTGCAAGAAGTGTTTTTTGGTAAGGTTTTAAACATTTGAGGTGATTTTCAAATATTTTGTGCAATTCACTTAAATTAAATAGGAATTCACCCTCAAATCTTAATAATTTATCCGGGATTCATTTAGTTTCACTTGGGATTCTTATAAATTCTATCGAACTTTTCTGAATTATTGAAATTTTTTAAAATTATTGATTCTTTTAAAATCTCCTAAATTGTGTGATTTCGCTTGAATTCTTCCAAATTCACCTAATTCAATTCAAATCAATTCAATGGACTCTTTAAAAGTTTTTTTAATTAATCATTTTAAAGCAGTCTGGCTACTGGAAAATCTAGTCAAATATTGTCCATTATTTTTTTCTGAATTTGGAATTAAATGAAACATTTCACACGAATATCAATTACTTAATTAGGTATTAAATTTGTATGCCGTTCAATATAAATAAAATAGTTTTCAAATAATAATAAAACGTAAATTTAAAGGTTGATTTGACTCGATTCCAGCTACATTTTGCTCAAATTAAGCTCAAATACCCAATTTTAATGAAATAAATGGAATTTTTGGGAATGAAATTTTTGTCTATTTTATTTGAATTATTTGAATGGAACTTGAATTGTTTTACGGTCTAATGAACTTATCCTGAAAATGTTCAAATTAACTTGGTATTCTTATAAATTTCATCAAACTCTTATGAATTCTTTTGAATTTCTTTGAAAATCTCTTAAATTGTTTGCATTTAATTGAATTCCTTTAAGTTCACTCAATGCTACACCATTCAATAGATTTTGTTGAAGGTCTTCTGGTTTTTTCTTTAATTCACCTTCAAGTATTTTATCAAATACCTTTGAATTCCCTTGGATTTTTCAAACTCTTGTCAAACTTACTTAATTCAATGCATTTTTCACATTTTGGAATGTTTTTCAATTCACTTGAATTTTTGCACTCTTTTTCCTCTCTTTTTCAACTTTTCCCAATTCATTTGAATTTAATCTGAATTTACCTTGAACTGTTTTAAAGACTCCTTTATTTATCCTATATTCGCAAAAATTCACTTAAAATTCTTATAAATTTCATCGAATTCTTTTGAGTTCTTTTCAAATCTTTTAAATCATTTTAAATTCTTTTAAATTATTTCATTTATTTAATTTTTCTCATTCATTTGAGTTATTTTTAATTTAACTTGAATTGTTTTGATGTTTTATGAATTGACACTGAATTCTTTAAAATTCATATGTAATTTTTATAAATTTCATCAAACTCATTGAAATTCCTCAAATTCTTTCGAATGATTTTAAATTCTTCAAATTTTGTTTGAAAAATTTTGAATTCTTTGAATTCCCTTGAATTATTCTAAATTCACTTAATTCAAAAGAATTCAATGGATTCTGTAGCATTGTTTTAGTTTTGTTTAATTCATCTGGAATCATAGAAATCTTCTCATTTCATTTCAATTTATCAGAATTCATTGCACTTTTACTGAAATCAAAAGAGTCTTTTGAATTTCAAAAACTTTTTGCAATTCATTTGCAGTATTTTGAATTTAACTTGCATTTTTTTGAAGCCTTATGAATTCATTCGAACTCTTTTGTAGTTTTTTAAATTCAAAAGAAGGTTGGTCTCATTATTAATGCACATTAGTCACTTTTTGTGTAAAATAATATGTATTAAAAATGTTAAATGATTATAAATTGTTCTTGAAATATTAACGGTCAGGGAAAGTAAGAAATTAGTCCGGAAAAATTCAGGGACAGGCATAGAATTTTGAAAATGAAGTTTTGACGCATTCCTGATTATTTATCAATAAGAAAATTGTCTCTCTTAATATAAGACTCAATATTATTTTCAAATCGTAAGTACGTACTGGTGCAATTTTGTAATCTGGGTCCTCTACAAACTCAGTTAGGCTCGATAAAGAAGAAGCTATAGTTAAAGTGGCAGTAATTAAATATACAGATATTCTAATTCCTCGATTAATAGTTCTGGGCGCTGATTCTTCGCCTCCATTTTTTTCGATGTACCAAAAAATAAAAGTGAGAATAGAGAGTGCTACGATGCCAATGCCAAACCAACCATAAACTGTAGCATATCTGTAATTATTAAGAAAATTATTTAAAAAATTATTCAAAAATATTATTGGGAATTTATTTCTTAAAAATCATCCACCAATTGTAAATTGTACTTTCAGTTGGGCCTCAGCTACCGACAGATCTGAATTACTTTTCGTCAAACTCTTTATGGCGTGTGGAGAAGATTTCGAAGTCAATTTTATCATAAACGGCAAAAAAGCACACATTACAGCCTTGTCAAATTAATACTCTGGTAAGTTTCATTAAAAAAATATGAACCGAAACAAAAATTTACGATTGGATAGAATAAATAATGTTCAAATTGTAATAATAATAAGTATGAAAATACTAATTACTAAAATACTTACTTTGGGAGATAAATAACTTGGACACAGAACATCGTCGAATAGATGACATTAGACATTGTGACGTACCAGGGGTACTGTTCATCTTTTTGCTCTCGATATTGATCCTCTTGATGAGATTCATTAAACCAGTAAGTTAGGGTTGACATACCTTCTCTGCCTCCACACCACTGCCTGCACATTTTACAACAAATTGCCTAGGTGGAAAGGTATTTTCACAATAAAAAATATTAAGTTATAATAAAATACAAAATCCAAACATTGTAATTAAAAATAGAATTTGTAATTATTTGTAAAATTTGGTAAATGTATTTGAAACCCTAAAAAGTATTCGCAAATCCTTTAAGTTTCCAGTAGAATAATTTTTGTAATTTGAAAATTATAAAAACATATGTCTATAAAAGTGGAAATTAGAAGTTTTATTTTTAACCAGAATTCCAACATTATTACAGATTTTCTCAAGTAATAACAACCTTTTACAAAAAATTTCAATTTTCACATTTCTGTATTTTGTTTTAATTCAATGTATTTTATTGTGCGCATACATTTCCACCCGCTTGATTTGATATTTTTGAAGGAATTACCTAATAAGAAAATCCAACTATTTTTCGATAAAATTTTATTCTTTTCAATTGAAAAGTCTACTATTATATTTTTCGTTCAGAATGTATCTCTTTAAGTTACAAATTCTACTATTTGGTTGAAGAATGAAGTTTGTTTTTTAAATTTTTTTTGTCTTTGTAATTTCAAAATTTAAATAATCCATTTTTCATTATAAATTTAACTTCTTTAGTTGAAAATTTAACTATTAAATTACTCAGTGAGAATTTATCATTTTTTGTTGGAAATTCAACTGCTCGGTTGAAAATGTATTTTATTAGTGGAATAGTCAACTATTTTGTTAAAAGTTCGTGTTGAGTTGAAAATTAATTTTCTCGATTGCAAAATTAACTGCTGGTTTAAAAAAGTAACTACTTTGTTCAAATTAATTTTTGTATCTCAAGTTTAATTTTATCTTGTATAAAAATGTAATTACAGTGATACTCTTCTATAGCGCCGATTTTGGAGCTGACGGTGGGTGGAAACTAATTCATTATAGCCAGTTCCGCTTTTATTTGTCCACGCCTGAGTGCTCGCCTTAGTAAAAAAAAGGCAGATCCCGCGCACTCCGCACAGCTTCAGTTACGCTCTTACCTGCGGCGCGGAGCGTCAATTCTCAGAAGGGCTATAGAAGGGAGGGCTATTGAAGGGTTTTACTGTCTTTTGTTAAAAGTTGTTTATTTTTTATGCAAAAATCTCATTTTTTTGTTAACACCAAATTGAAATACTCCATTATTGGTTGAAAATTAATAGTTTTAAATTTAGAATTCAAAAATTTGGTTTTAAAATTAGTGTATTTTGTTGTAAAACCATGTTCGTGGTGGATTCGTGATTCGACTTTATTTATAAAAAATTAATATTCTGTAATAAACATTCAATTACTTGATTGAAGGTTGTACTACTGTAAGAAAATTAATTTTATTAGTTAAAAATCGATCTCCTTGGTTGAAAATTTCATTATTTTGTAGAAAATTTGTTTTTTCTTTTGTTGAAAATCAATGTTTTCAATTAAAAATTTAACTATTCCATTTTTTGTTGAAAATTGATACTTTTTATTTTGAAATTGCACTATTTGGTTGCAAATAAATTTTTGAAAATTCGTCGTTTTGGCTTCAAAGTTTGACTGTTCTTTTGAAATTTCATATATATTTGAGTTGAAAATTGTACAAACATTGTAAATGCAACTGCTTGATTGTAAAAATTTCTACTATACGGTTAAGAATTCCACTATTTTGTTAAAAAGTTTTTTTTTATGAAGATTCAACTGATCTGTTGAAAATTTATCTGTTTTGGTAGAAAATTTCTGAGTTGAAAAATTCAACTATTTTCTAAAAAATTCGTGCTTTTTGCCTTAAAGATTCGATTATTTGTTAAAACTGCAACTGTTCGTGGTTAAAGTTTATTATCTTCTGTTTGAAAAGTAAACCATTTAGTTTAGAATTCGTCTTTGTATGTTAAAGATTCAACTGTTTGGTTTGTTCATTGAGAATTCTACTATTTGGTTAAAAAACTATCTTCCTTGGTTGAAAATTCATCGTTTGGGGTTTAAAAATAAACTTATTTCTAAAACAATAGATTTCTTGACATGAAGACTTAAATGTTTTATTCAAAAAACTTATTCTTCTATTATTTTCGTATTTTTGCGAAAATTGACCCTATTTCCGGTGTTATAATTACACTTAAAAAAAAAAAAAACTCAAACATAAGTTGGAAATATAACGAATTATTATTGGAACTGCATGCAACGGATCATAAAAAACGAGTGTTGCAAATCATTTTCGAAGATTAGTAAGGATATATTTTTTTAAACAAAGAATATACTTTATAATGCATGTGCAAATTTTGAAACAAAAAATATGTATAATGAAAATCAATATTCTTAAGAGCCAATATACATTTCAAAACATTGAATCATTGAAATTTAAAATCACATAATCAGTTGCCTCTTAAATATGTTTTTGTCAATAGAAATAAGACGACACGTATTTTACGATTAGAGACAAAAATTCTTAAATAATTGAAAATTGTTCGTTTTCTTTTCCAAAACCCTGAGAGAAAAAATGGTCTTCTTTTGAAATCCGTAAAAAAATTATCAAAATGCCGAAAATGAATAAAATTATGGCAGTTACCGGTAAAAAGGCTTGCATTAAAAAGTATTGAAAAATTTCATTCATTCAGTGTTAACGTACCTAGCGCTGACAATATTTTGCTGAATACCACAAAGCAACCAAGAATTAGACTAATCCCTTTAAATTTAGCAAATTTTTCTACACTTATTTACTGTTTTTCGAATAATAACCAGTCAAAAAGCTTCTTAAAACTTTGCGTCGGCTATTTTACGATGTCAGGATCAATTTCCACACAGAAGGTTCTGGAGAAAAATAATTTTTTCAATTTTTTATCATGATTTTATATTTTTTCAATTGTTAATATTTGAACTAAGGGAACATTCTACGATAAAGAAATGTATTCTTACACCTATCTAAATAAATCCTACTAGATTTGGCAAATTTCATACTTTTAGAGCGCGTTCTAATGCTTCAAATGAAAATTGTGTTTTTAATGTATTCGAGTTTACGTCTCACAGCTCCGATAGGCTTTAAAAGGGATTGAATTCTTATAATTTTCGCCGCCTAATGAAAATTTAAAAAACTAAGGACAGAAACGTCATTCTTAGGGATTCAAATTTTCTAATACTTTTTAATGCAAGGCTTCTTACCGGATTATTTCGTAAATATTAAAATTCTATTCTTCAAAAAACCCAAACATTTTTATGGGTTAAATTGATTGACTAAATGCACACTGGAATAAGAAAAAAATCTTATCAGGCCAAACTGTTTTTTTGTTCAAATGAATAATTGTTTCGAAAAGCTTGACATTTAATATTGAAGTTTCTATTTTTGAACTTGAAATTTAAGTAATAGGATTCTTATTTTAAATTTCCAATTAATATTTTATCTAAACATGAAATTATGGTCGTTTTAAAGTATTTTAAATTGAGATTATAAACCTTATTAAATTAAAATGTCACCTTAATTTTGATACCCTTTGACCTGCTTTTTTTACATAATTTTTTAGCACAGCCCTTGCCCTTTCTAAATTACCCAATACATTGAAGTTTTTATTTTTTACAAAAAAGCAAGAGTTGAACTTACTGTACATTGAGACAGTTCGCATGGTTCGCTAGAAGGTTGGATTCAATCATTGCGATACTCTGAAATATTACATATGAGTATTTAATATAAACTTCGTAATTTTTATTTTGGTAGTAGCTACAAATAAACAAGAAAGAAGCATTTGTACAGAAAATATACGTCCCATATAAAAAATTATTAAATAAAAATAGAAATGTTTAAGAAATCAATATCTAGAATGGATGAAGAGTGTTGCTAGTTCGTGTTTTATTTTTCTGTTTTATTATTTATAAACTACTTACCGTTAGGCCAATATTTTTCGCCAAAGTAGTTTCAGCAATATTTGCAAAAGGCTTGTCTGCACCCCAGCATTCCACGTACTTTGTCATTTTACTGCTCGGCCTCGATCTGTCGAAACAAACGTTAGACAAACCGATTGAAAAAAAAACATATTCGAGCCTATTTTTTATGGTAAAATAACTCAACTGTTAAACAGGTTTTTAAATAATATTTAGGTTAATAGAATTCATGATTCAAATATGATTCATTTGAATAAAAAGAGATATTTCGGGTTCCAAATGTATACAAAACTAAGAATTTTGACGACGTTTCGTGAAATAGTTTCAGTATACTTCTTCAGGGCTAACGTTAGCTAACTAACTTCAGCTAACGTTAGGCTAAGGTTGGCTCTGAAGAAATGAACTGCAATGTTCACGAAAAATCGGCAAAATTCGTAGTTTTGTGGACGATTGGAAGCCAAAATATTTCTTTTTATCAATATCTAAGTTATTTAAGTTTCAATAATACCTCGACGGAATCGGTCCAGGTCCTCTCATGTGACCATCCCCATTTTTTAATTCGTTTTCCTCCTTGGTCTTCTGAAGCCAGAAAGTGATTTAGATAAAAAGACATTTTTATAAGTAATTAAAGACTTGAAGAGATATATTTCAAGTAATTATTTTCATATGTAAGTATTTCTGTGGACAAATTATGTTCAGGGATGTTGATTACAACTGTAACCACTGTGTTCCACGATTCGCCTCCTAGTGGGCACAAGCGTTGAAGAACATCTTTAGAACGGCTTAAAAATGTCCGAAGTCAGTCCATATAAGGTTCCATAAACATAAAATGTTCCAGAAACGTTTAAAAGACGTATTTCGAACATAAAACGCTTTTAGAACATTGTTTGAACTGACTTAGGACAGTTTTTAAAACATTCAAATGATATCTTTTGACTTGTACGTCCAAGAAACGTTTTTAGGACGTTCCAATTATGTTCTAAAATGTTGTGCCCAGTGGGCTGATATCATATTATAAATTTGAATTTTTTTTAATAATGTATCAATTAAAAAATTGTAATTTCCTCGAACTCAAACTATATTAGTTTCTATCCTTCGTTATTTTTTAAAGTTGTAGTTACAAGATCCCGCATACATTGTTAAATCATTTGAAGGTTAATCGAATAAATTCAGTTTAAAAAATGATCACAATAAATAATTGAATTAAAGATCTAGTCATCTAAAGTGCGGAGATGATTAATTATTTCACAATCGCGATTGCCATAATTTCAAATCTTCTGGTGAATAATAATTCAACCGATTATCTGTTTGAGTCGTTAATTTGTTTAAGCTGTTTTATCTCAAATTATTCAATTAATCATTGGTTTCTTAAACAGTTTTTTTTAATGTGTCAAACGATTAATTGGTAAAAGCTCACAACACTAGTTTCGACATGACGTGAAAATAACATTTAGTGACTCTTCAGTTGGTTCATTTTTTAGCAAAGATTACGAATTGCCTGCTCAATACATTTTTTAAAGTAAAAACGTCCAAATAACATTAAAATGAAAGGTAAAAGTCAATTACAAATGATTTGTTAATACTTGAAAATAATTTGGTTTTTAACATTATGTTACCGGTCGGCTTCGGTAAAAAAATTGTTGGTGACGGTAACAAGAAAAATTACAGATACCGATGCGACAATAAGATTTCTGAAAAAATTGTAATGATTTAGGGTTTTTATTTTAAAACATTAATTTTAAGCTTTGAAAATTTCCCAATTATTCGAAAAAAACGTGGAAAATTTTAAGACAATAATTTTAATTTAGCAGAATAAAAAATATTTGGGAGAAAACTTAAATATTTCAAAAGCTGTTTAGATTCCTGCGAAAATTTCAAATGGTTTTTTATTTAGAAAAATCAATTTTCAGAGAAAATTAATAAATATTTCAAAATACTTGAAGTGATTTCCGGAAAATTTTTATGATTTTTGTATTTATGCAGCATTTTTTAATGATTTTAAGAAAATTTCGAAACACTTCAAAAGATATTCAGAAGGTTTGGATATTTAAAAAATATTAAAGATCATTTCAAATTTGAAAAGATATCGCAGACTTAAAACAAACTTTAGATTATTCAAAATTTCTAACGAAATGTAAAAGCTGTTTAAGAATGGAAAGGTTTAAAAAAAATCAAAAAAATCTTAAAGATTCCTGAGAAAATTTAAAATGATTTCTTATTTTTAAAAAGGATCTGGAAGATTTTAAGGCGATTGTTTTAACTTTGCAGATTAAAAAAAATCGGATAATTTTAAAAGATATTAAAAAATAAGGAACTTTCGAAAAGATTCAAAACTAATTAAGAATTTAAAAAGATGTCAAAACTTGCAGAACAAAATGTAGATTTTTGAAGAAGTCGGAAAACATAAAAAGCTTTTTAATAATTGTTTGTTAAATGTTTCAAGAGTATACATTTTTTTTCAAAATTCCTAGGACAGAGATCTTTTATAGGTCTTTTATAGATCTTTTATAGGTTTCAAACAAATTCCAGATTAAAAAAAATCCGGAAGATTTACAGACAAATTAAAATTTGAAACAAATTTGGAATGATCAAAAAAATATTCACATGGTTTAAGAATCTTAAAAAAAAATATGAACAATTTGAAAAGATTTCAAAACATTTTGAATAAAATGTAAATTTTCAAATAATACGAAAACAAAAAGAGCTGTTTAGTTATTTTTAAAGTCTGTCAATAGACGTCTCGAAATAATGGGGTAGTTGGAAAACGGGATTCACTAGCCGTCCCGAAAATTCGGAATAAGAGATATCGAAGTTTGTAACATTTCAAGAGGATCACAATACTTTCTTAAGATTCCTGGAAACATTTTTAATGCTTTTTTATTATTAAGAATTATTTGTACGATAATATTTTAAAAGATTTTCGAATGTTTAAAAAGGAATCGGAAAGTTTCAACGCGATTGTTTTAAGTTTGAAGAAATTTAGAATAAAATGTATATTTTTCATTATTTCAATTACAAATTTAGAAGCTTTTAATTTTATTTTCAGGGAATAAAATATTTTTTCTAAGGTTCCTGGGAAACATATAGATGTTTTTTTTTATTTGAAAATATTAATTTTTAAAGAAAATTTACCAACATTTCAAAAAAGTTCAGAAGATTTATTAAAACTTCTATAATCATTATAATTCCTTTATATTAAAAACAATTGATATTGAAATCCTGTTTTTGTATATTATCTACATATCTTGCTTATATGAGATTCTTTACAATATAGAGACGCTGTTTTGATTTTCTGAGAAGACGAACCAATATTTGTGAGATTACTCTGCTGAGTAGCATGGGTAGTGAAAGGAATCTGATTATGAGGGTGCTATATTCCCCGAAGTAAGTCAGTCAATAGAAGTCAATTTCGATCTGACATACATACCTTTGGAGGAACAATAAGAAACGTCTCAACTTTATGATCTGCAAGGTAGCCTTCTCGCGATCCTCCACCTCCTGGTTCCACTTCGAACCGATCTCCAAGTTGCAGTAAAGTAGCTTTTGTCACGTGAACCCTCCTAAAAAATTCAATTTTTAATTGATAATGTTTCCCTATAAGGACATGTATCAGGTGCAAATATCTACATTACAGACATTTTTTGTGTGATATTTTTTGTGTTATTATTATTAAAGTCTTGTAAAGCTAGCCCATTTAAGGTCCATAGAACTGCGGTTAAAACCAATTGTAATATCTTTTATTTTAAAACCCCGGCGAAACTGAGGTCTATATATTGGATACCCTCGCTGTTAAAGTATCATTTAAATCCTTTAGCATGAGTAAATATACGATAGACGACTCCAATTCACTGGGTGTGGGCCTGTGAACATTTTTGTTACTAAAGTGGTCGCAGAATCATTGTGTGAATCTAATCACAACCAGTGATAACCCGCGGCTACCATTGCCTTTTTTAGAAGTAAGCTTGTCTGGACGTTTGGCCAGGGGAGAGTAAAACTGCAGAATACAGCAGCTTTACTGCAGAATTGCCTGAGCTTGTTTTTATATTGCATGGAGCAGTTGAAATATAAATGTGAATAATATGTTTTTAAAATTCCCGAAATAATTAAAATTAGTTATTTTATTTTAGAAGAAAAGCCTCTAAACAAATACTTTATACTCTTTCTCCTATTCCCCTCTTTACCCTCTTTTAAAAAATGAAAATCTCTTTTTTTCCATGCTTTCGAGAAACTTCCCCTTTTTCTAATTTCTTGCACTTTATTGCACGAATATTTGTCGTTGGACATTAATTCTTTTTATTATAAAAATGAACTATTGAATTATTAATTGAGAATTTATTTTTTGCGTTTGAAAATTCAAGGTGAAAGTTGAACTTCTTTGCTAAAATTTACTTTTTTTTTGGTTGAAAATTATTTTTTGGAGTGGAAACGTAAACACTTTATTATTGTTTGAAAATTAAGCGTTTTTACTTAAAACTTTAATAATTTAGTTGAAATTTTATGTATTTTGTTATACATTTGTCCTTTTCAGTAGCAAATTAATTTTCTTGATTGGAAATTTAATTGCTCGGTTAAAAGTAGAACTTCAACAACAATTTCATTTTTTTTTTAATTTTATCACTTTAGCGGAAAATTCAACTATTTTATTAAAATTTTAATTTTCTTAAATGTAAATTTTTTGTTAAAAAGTTATCTTTTTGGGTTGAAAATGCAATTATTTGGTTAAACATGCAACTTTTCTTTTAAAATTCGTCCCATTCCCTTCAAAGTTGAACTATTTGGTTGTAAATGCAACTTTTTAGTTGGTAATTTATGTATTTTTTGCTAATTCGTCTTTTTAGTAAAAAAATTAATTATCTTGATTGAAAATTGAACTGACTGAATGACGTATGATCCATCTCTTTGAGTACAAGTTTAAAAAATTTAACTATTTCATTATTTGGCTTCCGTTCCCGGTACCGACAGTAGAGTAACCTTGTTTTTGTGGTGCTGTTATTTTTTGTCTATTAAGGACGGGAAAGAGAAGTGAGAGTAGTGAAATTTATACTAGTGAGGAAGGAAGGTGTGGTAGCTTTAGTGAGAGTGAAGGATTTATTTAAAAGGGTGAATTGTGTGGAAAAAGTCAAAGATCCCTAGGCCTAGGGAGGTGTAATAGGAGAGGTAGATCTACGAATTTGGAAAAGCTCAACAGAGCTGCACAGTGATCTCACAGTGTAGGATGAAAGGTATAGGAGCGCAAATTAGGGTGGAAGGGCAATGAAAACAGGAAGAATGAAGGAAGGGAGGGAAGGCATATTTCTGGTGACATTGACGTGTGAGGAAGAGAGGTTTGAAGTTATGGAAAAAAAGAAGTTGTTGAAGGGAAGAACGCAGAGAATAGAAGAAGATCTGACATGACAGCCCTACTGAAAGTTCCTATATAGGCTGCTATATAGAACCCTATATAGGAAACTACATACATTTTCTATATAGAACCAAAGAAACTTCTGCGCAGCCGTAGACGCCATAGAAACTGCGGATTTGAATGTGGTCCCATAAAGGAACATATAAAAGATCTTATATAGGGCCCTATGTAGGATCCTATATAGAATCTTTTATAGGATCTTACGTCATTTCCTATAGGTGGAACCTATAGGTAAAAAATATAATTTCTTATGTAGGAATCGTATATAGGATCTTATGCAGGTTGTTATATAGGAACCTATATAGGAATTTTCAGTAGGGAGGCAAGGAGAAGAAAATGGTTGATCAAGCGGAGGGTCTGGGCGGAAAGATGGAAAGGTGGCAAGATAATAGTAGGGAGAGATAGAGTTTGGATAAACGGACAGATGTGTATCTAGGACGAAGAAATAGAAGAATTGAGAACTTGGCTAAATATAAGGACCGATGAACGGGAGGAGAAGATAGGCATGTGAAGGTGGCATTCTGGAATGTTTCAGGATTATAAAACAAGGACAAGGTCTTTTGAGGGGAATTGACAATATGGGATGTAATAATCATGAATGAGACATGGGCGGATTAGAGAGACTGTAAGGGAATGAGAAGAATGTTACCAAAAGGGTATGTGTTGTCGATGCAAGTAGCAAGAAAGGAACACGTTAAACGGAGAACAATCGGCGGAATAGTCTCAGAGGTGAGACAATAATTGGCAGTAAAAGAGAGAGAAGAGAGGGATAGTAGCGAATAGGATGGAACAATGGTAAGAAGGATTAGACTTGGAAAAGTCAAAATAGCGGTGGTTTGTGTATGTAGACGAAGAGGGAAAGAGGAAGGTTGGAGAGTAATTAAGAGGTGGATGGAGGAAAAGAAAGAAGAGTTGGTTTTGATATGAGGTAATTTGAATACCTGGACTGGTGAACAAAGGGGAGGGACTTGGGATGAAGAAAAGGAGACCTATGTAAGGAGTTCCAGACATAGGGAGATACACAGGGACAGGAGGAGGTAACTAGACATAATAGGAGAAACAGGATGGTTTATCTGTAATGGCAATACGAAAGGTGATGAGGAAGGAAAGATCACATTTGTAGGGAAGGGAGAGGCAGTAAGACTAAATCCTTGCGGAAGAAACAATGAGAAATATGATAGGATGTGTAAAAGTGGATAATGAAATTGGGTCGGAGCACTTCCTGGTAATCGCTACACTGAAAGGTGGTGGCCACAAGTGAGGAAGTTGGCAAAGGTAAGAGGGGGAGGAAAGAACAAGCAAATGGGAGTCGATGGGGTAGATAAACTGAAAGAGTTGAAAGAAAAAAATGGAAAAGGAGACGATTAGGTTTATAAAAGAAGAGGGAGTAGATAAGTTAATGAAAAGATGGAAAGGGTCGATGGAGAAGGTAAGGGATGAGTAAGGTACAAACAAAGAAAGAGAAGGGAAAAAGAGAGGCTGGCTGGACGAGGAATGCAAGGAGAGTAAGGAGTCAATGAAAGAGTGTGTAAGAAAATTGAGAAGGGGGAGTTCAATAGGATAAAAAGAGAACATGAGAGGATTTTAGGAAGGAAAAAGCAAAGGGGAAAGGAAAAGTACAAGGAAAAAGTAGAAAAAGCGATCAAGGAATGTATAGTTTGGCATGTGATAAATAATGCAAAAGGAGGAAAGAAGGTTCTGTTGGAGGAAGAACAAAATAGGATAATAGGGAAAATAGAGAGTTAATGCAAAAAGAAATGTAGGAAGGAAATATAATAACAAGAGAAGAAGTGGATAAGGTTATAAATAGTTTAAAAAAAAACAAGCCCACAGAAGAAGATGTAATGGAGAACGAAGCGTTCAAGTATGGAGGACAAGGGGTCAGGGAAGGCTTATGTGAGATCTGTAACAAGGTATGGAATGGAGAAGGGTGGTCAGAAAAGTGGATGATAGGGCTGATGGTACCACTTGTCCAGAAAGCACAGGGAAAGAAGGTATATAAAATATATGCAGAAAGTTTAAGAAAAAGGTTGGAAAGTAAGATAGAGGAAAAAGAAAGTATTCCGCACAATCAGACAGATTTTAGAAAAGGGATGGGAATCACATGCAACATTGACGTATTGAACTACTTGGTTAACAGAAATTTAGGGAGAAAGAGAGTGAAACTAGTTTCGTTGTTCGTGGACTTTAAAGCAGCTTTTGATTAAGTAAATAGAAAAGTGTTATAGCGAGAAATGCAAGAGAGGGGAATAGAAGGAAGGCTGGTGGAGAGGATAAAGGAAATTTTTACTGAAACCAGGATTAGGGTGAAGATAGGAAAGGGTAAAGGAGAGGTATTCAGGACAGACAGTGGTATAAGGCAAGGGTGCCCTTTGAGTCCGCTACTGTTTAATATGCTGTTGGCAGACCTAAAGAATATGCTAAAGAAAAAAGGGAAGGAGGAGCATATTGAGTAATAGCAAACAATACTCTCTAGCTTACGCGGAGGACGTAGTTCTGTTAGCAGACGACGTGAAGTGGATGGACCCAATGAAGAAAAATTTTTGAAGAGTATGTGGGAGCAAAGGATCTGTGGAAAGGGTTGAGGAGTTCTGCTACTTAGGTTTTTGATTAAGGCAGGAGGGGGAAACGAGGTGCAGGTAAGGAAAATAATAGAATCTGCAAGTAAAGTGATGGGCGAAGTATAGGAAACATACGAAAGTGGAGAGCATACATGAGCGATTTCTAAGTTAGGTAAAGGGGATGAGCTAGAGCTACCCTGGTTACATGTTAAGGGAAGAATTAGGGACGAAAAAAAATGATAACTAGACAAATTAAGAGAGCCTGGAAGTTTGAAGAGAATATGAAAGGGGGAGAGGGGAGTAGAATGTCGCAAGTATATTTGGACGAAGTTCGAAAGAAGGAGGCGAGAGGCAATTTGATAAATTCAAAATGGAAGGAAGAAAGGAAAAAAATTAGGAAGGTTTCTGATATACGAGAAGGTGTTATGGAGTGGCAAGTCATAGAGTTAGAGCTATGAGTAAGAAAAGGATAAGTGAGATGGAAAAAGATGATGGATTCAACGTACAATATATGGTACATGATGGTCAAAGGGCTGAAACCAGAATATCTGCAAAAAGTAAAAAAACCAAGACAATTGGAGTAAAGTGATACGGTTTAGAATGGGAGAAGGAGTGGGAGCTTGTAGATATTGGATGTTTGAAGAGGAGAATCTATGTAGAGTATGTGAATACGAATTGGAGCCGTAGGCGCATGTTGTAGAGAAGTGCACGGGAGAAGAAGATGCGCAGTTGAGTGACGATGAGTATGTAAGATGGATTTTAGATAGTAATGGATAGTGAGTGATGTGGATGAAGAAATTGGAAGAAGTAAGGGGAAGCAAGGGAATAGGGCAGAACCAAACGGGCGATCCTGAAGAAGCAAAGTAAGTATTATTTTTTAATTTTATTATTATTTTATCTTTAAGTAAGGCGAAACACTAGAATATAAGCAGCTGATAAGATAGATTAAGGATGGAATGTACATTTATGTACAGAGAGCGGAGGCCTTAAAATCCGTAAAAGGGAGAGCTTAAATATACATGCATACATACATATATATGTACGTACATCCGTACATACAACTATTCGATTATTGGTTTAAAATCGATCATTTGTAGTTAAGAATTCCCCAATTTTGTTGAAGATTGATGTATTTTGTTGTAAATTCGTCTTTTTTTAGCAAGTTAATGTTCCCGATTCAAAATGTAACTACTTGGTTAAAAGTTAAACTATATTATACAAAATTCATTTGGCAGATATGTTATATTTTTTGGTGGAAAATGCAACGTGCATTTTTTTTAAATTCTTCATTTCAGTTGAATATTCAATTATCCTGTTGAAAATTTAATTTTTGTGGTAAAAATTTAAATATTTTGTGGGAAATTAATCTAATTTCATCAAAAAGCAAGGTTTTATTGGTTAAAATTTAATCTATTTTGTTTAAAAATTTGAACATTTTGGATGAAAATTCAACTTTTTTGTAAAAAATCAAGCATTTTGTTGAAAATTCGTCGTCCCTCCGATTGAAAGTTCATCTATTTCCTTGTGAATGCAAGTGTTTGGTCTAAAATAATTTGTTTTGTTTGTTGAAAATTCAACTACATACTTGTTTGAAAAATATCTTTTTAAGTTGAAAATTTATCTTTTCGAGTTCGAAAGACAATTTTTTACATTCTCATCATTTATGATTGAGAAAGTATTAGAATTGTCCGAAATTTGACACCACAGTTTTTCATCGGATCTCCAGATTTTGAGACCCCCTGAATCGGAAACATGATAACTATCGAAAAAACGAACGGATCCAATCCATCTTTGGCACACTTTTTTTAGGTCCTAAAAGAAAGGACGAGTTCGTTAACCAGCCATTTTTGAGAAAAATTTAAAAAGTGAGCTCATTTTGAATATTTTTGAGACCACTTTTTTCTGAATTTGAAAATTATATGTACGAATATTTATAGTTTTAAAAAGGACAAACAATTTATCCTTACGACTTTTTTTCGACAATAAGAAAATTCTCAGAGTTAAAGCATTTTCAAAATTTTTTAAATCAACCGAAAATCATAATTTTATGCCAAAAAACGTACGATATGAAAAAAGTCAAGACAAGAAAAACATTGCTTTTTGAAAGCCCTACAAGATTATCATAACAAATTTTTGGATTTTCTTTAAAAATCGAAAATTCAAATTTTGATTGCACGAAAAATAATGAAAAATCAAAAAGTCAATTGTGTGGTCAAACTATGTAGGATACGAAAAAGGATGAATTAACAAAAAATTTTATCCGAAAAAAGATCTACAATTTCATTAATAATCACTTCTTGATAGGACGCGTACTTTTTGTTTTATTCGTGAAAAATAACATTGAAAATAAAAATAATAAAATAAAAACGTGTGGAAATACGACGAGCGTTACGAGAAACAAAAGATTAAAGATCACCTGTTTACAAATGTCTGTCGGAAATCGCTCGCAGCGCGAGTGTTACGTTGAGAATATGTACCTCAAAGCCTAAAAGTTTTGAGAAACTTAATATTTGACTATAATTAATTAAGTAGGCAATTCAGAATATGAAGACGCATAAAAATACTGCCATCTGAAAGAGATCTTTTAGATAAAGTTTTATTCAAACATTCCAAATGCAAACAATAAATATCGGAGCGCGAAGCGCGAGATTCAACCGTCGCACGCCCTAGGCGCGCTCAAGTTTTCGAGCGAAGCCAGCCGCGCACGCAGCGCGCGACGAGATTGTGGCTGCGACGCGAGCCGATTTTTTAAAAAATATTTGACTTTTAAACTTTAAAAGTTTTATCAAAATTTTGGAACAGGTAAACTCCCCTTGGGGCTTTTTCTTTTTACCAAAATTCAGCTTGTCCAAAAAATGTCTGTAATTTAGATATTTGCACCTGACACATGCATATAATTTAATTATTTCTAATAACTTTTCCTTTTCTAATATTGCAAACGAATTTTGAGAATTAGTTAAAATTTGTTGGAGAAAATTATACCCTGGTAAGCCACCACTCTCCATATGATTCGCTAAAGTGACGTCATCACTCCAAACATCGAATTGCCATTTTCGAAGTCCAAGCACTCCGCAAAGGACGTTTCCAGTATGAATTCCAATTCTCATGTCCACATTAAAACCAGTTGCTTCTCTTACAAATCTGTTAGATTAAATAATTTCTTTTAAATGTGAAAAATTAAAGCCCATAAAAAATTGGTCAAAGGGGGTGTCGTGCCCCTGCAAAAAGGGTTTCGTAGCCTATTGAAACGTGAATTAGGTCGTTAAGATCTCCTCTTCCCATACTTTCCATCCCATACGCCCCCTCCTTTCACCTACGTTCACTCCCCTAACATAATTCCCCTCCACTTATTTCCCTTACCTCACCACCCTTCCCCTTCTATACTTCCACTACATGTTCCTCTTCTACTTTCTATCTCTTCTTACCTCCTACTACTCCTCCTCTACTTTTTATTCATTTACTTCTACCCATTCCACCCTTCCCCTACTTCCCTTACTTCCCTTACTTTTTTACCACTCTTTCCCTACTTCTAATACTCTTCTTACTTATCATACTTCTCTTCTATTTTAATTCTCCACCCTCTCTTCCCCCAAATCCCATACTGCTTCTCCCTCACATTTCCTGATGTGTCCTACTTCTCCACCGCTAACTTCCCCTCACGTTTTCCACTTTCTCTCTTGCAATCCTCCTCACTTCTCCACCCGTACTCAACTTCACTTCCCTACTACCCCTCCAATCCTTCCCCTGCTTCATTTACTCCCCATCACCTCAGTGTCATTGCCTCTTATACGTTACCTACTTATCATAATTCTCCTCCCCTCACTTCCCTCACTTTCCCCACTTCTAATACTTCCTATCACTTACATTACCACACGCCTTCTACTTCTGCCCTAACCTGCCCTCACTTCTCTACTTATCACACTCCTCCTCCTCTCATTTCTCCTATTCATCGTAGTTATCCTCCCCACGCTTTCCCCACTTCCATACTTCCTCCCCCTCACATTCCCTCACGTCTCCTACTTCTCCTCACTTAACTTTTTCTTATTTCTTCTACTTTCTGTCTCTCAATCCCCCTTAATTCTTCACCACTACTCAACATCACTAACACTACTTCTCATATTATCCATACTTATCATACTTTTCTTTCCTTCACTTCGCCTACTTATCATAATTCTCCCCCCTCCCTTCCCCTTACTTCCCCTACTTTCTCTTT
The DNA here is from genome assembly GCF_010883055.1 of Belonocnema kinseyi. Lineage (NCBI taxonomy): Eukaryota > Metazoa > Arthropoda > Insecta > Hymenoptera > Cynipidae > Belonocnema > Belonocnema kinseyi. The sequence goes on along the minus strand of NC_046662.1, from coordinate 78,622,514 downwards.
CACACTTTCTCTCATGTCTCCTACTTATCCTCTCCCATCTTCCCCTTACTGGACCTCCTGGGAAAAAAGTACGACCGACGGACGTACATTTGGTTTGAAGAATTCTATCCTCTTGAATGAATTCAACTTTTATCGCTTACTTTTAACTCGCTTTCGGCTGAAAAATCATCAATAAATATCGGATATCTAGGGAGTTCAATTTACAAAAATTGCCTTACGTTTCCTTTTACGTTTTTCCTTTAATCTCGTAAAGGTAGCACGTGTGAAATTGCGCGGCAGATTTTTCATGCCTTCTACATTCAACTTTTTTTAGGCTTTAGAGCGGAGAATGATGAAAAGTGGTACCCTCATTTGAATTCACGGAAGTGTGTGCCGGCGAAGATAAGGAATTTCGCTAATATGAAGACATCTTATAAAGATGCGGATATATAAGAAGGAAAAGCCAAATAGCTTTGCACCTAAATTCAAAGATTTCAAAAATTTCAAAGATTTTTTGATTATCATTTTCAATAAAGGGCAGCAGTTTTTTTATTCCGGTTGTTTTAATTTTTCAAGTATCTTACCTAATGGCTTCAATCATTTCCAATCCCATATTGACGCAATTATAAGCATGATTTGGTCTGGAAACTGGAAGGCCTGAGACACAATAGTAACAATCTCCGAGAATTTTTATTCTCATGCACTGATTATCCTGTAAAAAAATATTTCACAATTTCATCAATAACTTTAATTGATATTAATGCCTGCCACCTTAAATAATCTTGATTTAAATATACAAGGCGGCTTGAAATTTAAATAATTTATCTTAAAAGGAATTATGTATGAATAAACGTATAAATTTCACAATTATTTTTTTTAAGAGAGGGAAGAAATTTTGATAATTAATTTTTGTTCCGCTTTTGAAGAGGAACTTTTTTGTTTTTTATGTTTTTATCTAGTTGAGGGCGGGGAAATTTTGTATGTCTTTCGAAAGAGATCTTAAAGTTTCATTAATTATTACTTTTGTAGTTTGAGTTTTTTCAGATTAGGAAAGAATTATTTCTGATAATTTTTTTATTAAATGTCGTTTTAAAATTCTGGTACATAATTTTTAAATTCTTAAAGAAATTCGTTCATAAGATAATATGTACAACAATTTTCTGGGAAACTTTATTACATACATGACAGGCTCTTACGGACTAGGCTAAAGCACTCTTTTACTCTGCAAAACATATAAAAAGTAGATACCGCATTACTTTCCAGACCATAAATTTCGCTTCGAGACGTAAAAGAGTACAAAATAGTTCATATCGATTCGGAGTTTGAAGAAAACAGATACAGTTAAATAATAAACGGAACGACTGAAAAATCCCAAAAAACAAAATTCCTGCCAGCACAATTCCCGAAATTGTTACATTTTCGAAATATACAAACACCCAATCGGAAAATATTCAAGGAATAGCATTCCCGAAAGAAAAAAATGAATGATTGTAAAATACCCGAAACAAAAAAATTGGAAAATTTAAACAATTAAAAAATTGTGTTTTGCTAAATATTATTGATTTATTAAGAATAATAAATGATCTAAATTTATCTAAGACATTTTTTTTAATGTTTAAAATTTTTTTAATTATTGTTTAAAATTATATAAAAGATTAAATTGAAAAAACGCGCGCTTCAAAAGAAAAAAAAAATCTCCCTAAGTTTTCTATGAAACTGATAATATTTTTCTCAAAAACTTTGCGGGATTCAATTCAGCTCTGAATTATCTCAAATTGAAAAAAAAATTTTTTTGAATTAACAATTCGATTTTTGAGAATGTTTTTTCGTAATTTTTTATAAATACTATTCACATTTTTAAACAAACTTTTCAATCCAGAATTATATTTTTCCAAGTAATATTATTATAAATTTTTCAAATGATCTTTAAGAACATTAAACATTAAAAAGAAATCGTTTGTTATAAATATTTGATTATTGTATTTTTAATAAATAAATAATATTTAAAGAACAATAATTTTTTAAAATAATTTTTCTAATTAAGAATAATTAATAATAATGAATAAAATGATTATTTAATAAAAAATAATGAATGAATAATGATCCAAATAATGAATGAATGAAATAATTAATAAAAGATAAGAATAATGAATAATAAATTTGTTTCTTTTTGGTATATTAGAATATTTTAAAAAATATCTGCTATGCGAATCAGTTGAAGGAGGAAATTAAGTTCTAAGTATATTCTTATTAAAAGGAAGTTTTAAAGAAAGTTTATGCCTATGAAGATTTATGCAATTGAATAAGCCGTGTGCGAGAATGCTACTTGGTATCGTATTTGCTAAATACCTCACAGTATGGGGAAAATTAAGACATAATATTAGAATTTTTCTTTTCTTTTATCAAGCTTGTAAAATGTAATTTACAATT
>NC_046662.1:78614308-78620005 GCF_010883055.1 Belonocnema kinseyi | reverse complement strand
GAACATGAAAATTTACAACTCTGACTTTGTAACCATTCAAAATTGAAAGCAAAAGATTCAATTAATATGAGGTATCAATTTCGGATAGTTGAATTTCTATCTATTTTGATTTTGAAGAACACAAATGTTAATTTTTTAATTTCAAATCTTTTAGTTTTTAAACCTACGTATAATTATTATTGATTTTCTTAATTCCCAAAGGAAATATTTTTAAATTTAAAATGATCCATTTTTACATTCTTATTCATGAGAGTGTTATGCTAACTTTTGAAGGATTTGTCCAATCGAGTCAGCCTTTGATACACTCCTTCAGGTTCCCAAAATGAAGGTTAAGTTCGTTAAGCAGATATTTCCAACCAAAATTTAAAAAATTTAGAGCATTTTCAATATTTGACAATTTTTTCTTTTCAAATTTTGGAAATTTTCGTCAAAATTTCTTAAAGATGTATAGATGAATTGCCAATTATCTAAATAAAATTGTCAATTTCGATGAAAAATAGAAAAAATATTTTTCTGAAAGATTAGGAAATTTCATTTAAATTCGCCACTAGATATCAATTTGATTTAGAAACTGTTTCAGTTACATTTTTTGATTAAACACAAAATTAAAATTTTTTTAGCTTTTTCAAAATTTGAACAAAATTTTTTTATGACTTTTCGAAGTTTTTGTCAAATTTTCTGGTACACATCAAAAAGACTTGCATGTTATCTTAATGACCATTTTCGAAAATATCCAATTTTAGTTTTTCAGAGATACATACGTTTAAAGCGTTGTTTTTAGTAGATTTTAACAGAATTTCCCAATTATCGTGATGAAGTTTTTCAATTGAACACAAATTATGGAGCGTTATCATATTTAAGATTTTAATTACACAATGTAGGGCTTTTCAATTCGAAATTGTTTTTTATAGCTGACTTTTAAATGTCAATATTTTGGAACGTTTTCAAATAAAAATTTTTTCAATTTTCAATTCTTGATTCTAAACTCTTCTCATTTTTAACGCTTGAATTTGAAAAATTATATTTTTCATTGTATAGAATTTATTCTGGTAGCATTTAATTCAAAATTATTTTATTTTAAATACTTTTAACTGAAAATTGTGCAACTATTAGGTCTTTCAATTTAATATTCTACTATTTTAAAGAATTTAAAAAACCATATAGTTTTGTATGTTTAAAATTAAACCCACGCTTTCCCTATGCATTTTTTGATTTTGAAAGATTTAATAGTGAAATTGTCCTTGCGCTTTTAATATTTGATTTTGAAACTACAGCATTGTAAAATTTGAATGCGGAAACCTACAAAAATTAAGGAATTTTCACCCAATGATTTTCAAATTTAAGCTTTTAAAGCAAAATTGTAAAAATTGTAATACTAACTCATAAAGTAATAATGATAAGTATAATATCATGTAGTTAAAATTTTGAAACTAAGGCGTTAAAAAAAGTTAATGTTCATTATGTGCAAATCCATGCCATCTGAAAAAGTTTAAGTTGGAAAGAAAATTTTATTAGACATCAAACTGATGTATATTAATAAAATCTCACGTTCAAATAAAAAAAATTCTAGGAAACTTGAATCAGAGAAGAAGAATGCAAAAAATATCGCAAAATAAGCAGAAAATCTCCGAGATATATAAATATGTTTTATATGTCACAAGGAAACCCCGATAAGTGAAAAATTGGATTTTGCGAGTTTTTGGCGCTAATTATAATTTTTTGTGGTTTTCAAACACAAATTATTTCTAATATATAAAATAGTACTTTCTAATGGTAATTAGATGTTTCAATAAATTTTTTAACTAATTTATTATTGTTTTTAGCAATTTTCTGTCAGAATAGAGATAGAAAGTCACGGCTTTTCCAAATTTTTTCAACTTATTTTCAATTTTTAAGACGTAATTATCAACTAATAAAATAATTAAAAAAATATATATATATTTTTCAATTGGCCATTTAATAATGAAATTAGTTAGACAATCAAAAAATAATTTAGGATTAATATTAATTAGAGTGAATCTCTTCTATAGCGCTGAATTCGGGGATGACGATGGATGGCAACTAACTCATTATAGCCTGCTTCGCTTTTGTTTGTTTACGCCTGACTGCTCGCCTGAATGACAGCCGTAGATCCCGCGCACCCCACCCCGCACCTTTTACACCTCAATGCGGCGCACAGTAGGGTATTTTGGATTTGTTCGTGCAAAAAATCGACGACTCGTCAATTTTCAACCGAATTAAATTTTTTTTCAGATACTCGTGAATAAATTTAATGTCGGATAGATATGCCACTAATATGGTTTGAATCGTCAGTATTTCCAAAAAACGTCGACCAACGTTGGCAGTCGTCGGCCGATTTTTAGGCTATTCAGATGTGAGTAATATTTGGTAATTCGTACAAAGAATGCTTCATGCTCATTGTTATTTATGTTTTCAACCATTACAAGTGCAATCCTTTCTATTCTCATTCTATTTTTGCAATAAAAGTTTTAAATAATAGTTAATAAACGTTCATAACGTTAATACTTTAATCTTCAAATTATTCAACCGAGAAACGTTTATTCTAAAGAAATCAACGAAAGAGTATTTTATAGAATTTTAAATCTTTTTTTCTTACGGTAACGGTTTCTACTAAAGTTTTTTACTTTGTTTTTGATTTTTAGTTAAAGACAAATAAATGTGCAGAATCCCTGAAAATAAAACCAAGAATCTAGTGACCAAATTTTGACAACCATCATAAAATGTTCCGATTGCAATTTGAAAAAATATAAAAATTTTCATGAAAAAGAAAAGCAAAAATTGTCTGCCTGCCTGTCTGTTTGTAGTCTGTAGGCTGTAGTTTGTATTTTGTAGTCTGTAGTCTGTAGTCTGTAGCCTGTAGCCTGTAGTCTGTATTCTGTAGGCACGCATTTTCAAAATTGTTGAAACCAAATTTTTTCAAGATTTCAAAATTCTATGAACGGTTATTCATAGCACTCAGAAACTCACACAATTTATTTTCATGACTTTTTTCTATAAAAAAAAATCATTAGAGTTAAAGCTTTTCGTAATCCAAAAAACAAACCAAAATGAACATTTCAAGCCCAACAATGCATGATATAAAAAAAATCAATTAAATAAAAACGTTGCTTTTTGAAAGCCGTACAAGATGATCATAGCAACTTTTTTATTTTGGTTGAAAAGTTGAAAATTCAAAATTTGGCCTTACCATAAATGGTTGAAACCACATTTTTTCAGGATTTCACAATTCTATGTACGGTTATTCATAGGACTTAGAAACTCAAACAATTTATCCCCATGACTTTTTTCTATAAAGAGAAATTATTCGAGTAAGAGCATTTTCAAAATCCAAAAAAACAAACTAAAATGAACATTTTAAGCCAAACAGGGCATGATATGAAAAAAGTCATAAAAAGAAAAACTTTTTTTGAAAGCCCGACAGGATTATGATAACAACTTTTTTAATTTGGTCGAAAAGTTGAAAATTCAAAATTGCATCGTACCAAAAATAATGAAATTTCTAAAAATTCCATTTTTTGGTCAAACTATGCTAGATATGAAGAAAATAACGACGTGTAGTTTGCCACAGATTTGGATTTCAAAGTTGTGTTATTAATTTTAAAAAAACTAAGAGTCACATCAAAAAAGTTAAAACACCTCTGGATTCGTCTCGGAAATATCTCGGTGTGCATTTGTTGTTTTTTTTGTTCAAACAATTTTTTAAACAATTACGCCATTAGTTATCTTTCTGCAATTATTATAAACAAAGTATGCGTCGGATCGAATAACCAAGTGCACTAATGCATTACTCTCGAAAAAATCTAGATGCGTATTTTTTTGTTTTTGTAAACCCATTTTTTAAACAATTAGAGCATTTGTTGTTCAGCGCTCTGTTGCTCCGTCCCCGTAGATATGGATTTCAAAGTTGTGTATCTTAAACTACTGTCACTTTATCCGAAGGTGCTTTCAGACAAGCTTACCACAGACTGAAGAACAGAACAATCCTATCCCTGAATGGGAAAAGCACAATTGAAACCTAATTCCAGGTACCAATCTTCTGGAACCTGGAAATATTTTCTGAAGTGTGAAAACTATAACTGCAATTCAGTCACAGGTAATAAATAAGGCCCTTTTTATAGAACCTAACGACCCTACAGATGTTGTGTAAAGGAACCAAACTTTTGGCTTTCTTTTATTAATGTTCTAAACCTGGAAAATAACAAGTATCGTAATTGTTAAAAAAATTATGTAAGCAAAAAAACAAAACATGCACACCGAGATATTTCCGAAACGAATCCAGAGGTGTTTTTACTTTTTTGATGTGACTCTTAGTTTTTTAAAAATTAATTACACAACTTTGAAATCCATATCTATGGGCACGGAGCAACAGAGCGCTGAATACCAAATGCTCTAATTGTTTAAAAAATGGGTTTATGAAAAAACAAAAAAATGCACATCTAGATTTTTTTGAGAGGAATGTATTGTGCACTTAGTTTTTCAATCCGATGCATACTTTGCTTATAACAATTGCAGAAAGTTAACGAATGGAGTAATTGTTCCAAAAATTGTTTAAACAAAAAATGCATACCGAGATATTTCCGAGAGGAATCCAGAGGTGTTTTTACTTTTTTGATGTGACTCCTAGTTTTTTAAAAATTAATTACACAACTTTGAAATCCATTTCTGTGGCAAACTTCAACGTCATAAAAAAATAAGCTAAAATTGCGCGCCCTGAAAAGACCTACAAATCTATAATACATCAATTTTCGATAGGACTCGTAGTTTTGGTTTTTAGTCGTGGAAAACAACATAAAAGAAAGATTTTTTGGACCAACGACACAAGATACAAAAAAATTAGACAAAACTTGTTTATCCAAGAAAGAGCTATAATTTTTGTTAGCTTTTGCTTTATTCGTAAAAAATAACATTCAAAATAAAAATTTTAAATTTTTTAAAAAAAACGAAACAAGTGCGAACTAAAATTAACAGACAACATTTGTCCGCCTAAATAGATATATAAATTTATTATTAATCATTTTTCGATAGGACGAGTAAATTTTCTTTCAATCGTAAACAATAAGATTAAAAATAAAAAAATTAAATTTTTGGAAAAAGGACAGAAAACAGGAAAGAGGACATAGAATCATATATAGGACTCTATATAGGTTCCTGTATTAGACCGTATGCAAATGCGCCGTAGTTTTTTTTAATCGTAAAAATCAAGATAAAAATTTTTTAAAGAATAAAAACAAGAAAATAAAAATTAGTATGATTAAATTTTTATGCATATTATTAATTGTAATGATATAAATTTATTGAAATGATACATATTTCAGCGCAGCTTAGAATACAATTTAAAGTAAAATAAGAAACAAATATAAAAATAATCATGATAAATACACTTTGCTCTTTATTTTGCAATATTTGAATAAGCAATCCCAGACAGAGTAACATAAAAAATGTATTATATTTGATATGGGAGCGTTCACTTATGATGGCACGCACTGATGTCATGGTGGGTATCTTGTTTTTAATTCGCAAACTGAAAAGTATTATGTTCATATATCTCATAGCTGTTTGATATTTTATAATTATTTAAAAAATGTGAAAGGGGTGGAGGTTGAAATAACGTTACGTAATATTATAGGTCAGGGTCTCATCAATTCGTGACTGAGCGTGACAAGGGATACGGGGGGG
>NC_046662.1:78606029-78614293 GCF_010883055.1 Belonocnema kinseyi | reverse complement strand
GGGGAGCTTGAAATACAGCGTGACTTCATATGTGGACGCTCTCTATAAAAGTGTTGTGTATATTTGAGAAAAGTTGACATTCTGGACAAAATCGAGCGCGAAGTGCGAAATAAATACATCATCGATCGTGAAGCACGAGAACCAACAGTCGCGCGCCCTAGGCGCGGTCAAACTTGCGAGCGAAGCGAGCCGCGCGCGACGAGACTGTGCCCGCGTGGCGGGCAGATTTTTTGTGAATATATTTCTCAAACATTAAAAATATATATACCATATTTTTCGAATCTTCTATATGGCACGTATTAAATATGAATTTTTCTTGAAGTAGTTATTAAGAGCCTTTTTGTTTAGATTATTACTGATATTTATTATTTGTTCCTAAACAATTAGTAAAAAATAAATTTTACTTTGTTTCCATTAAGGGTTCTTTTATTATTTTTCTTCACTACAAGAAAATCCTCATTTTTTTTCTTGAAATACCTACAGATTAAAAAATCAGAATTTTATTATTAATTTGTAAAAATAAGCATTAAATAGGCTTTAAACAGATATAATCTTCTTCAACGATGTATAATGCCTCTTAAATAAATTTAAAACATGGTTTTTCTTGCTCTTTCTATTAAATATGTGTATCAATAATCACCTAGAAAAGTGATTGCTGGTGAATGATAAGGAATTTGTTTTTATTTTTAGAGGCCACTCTGGAATATTTTTAATTCATAATGAGAATTAAGCTGCTAACATTGTACATTATTTTTGTAGCAACTTTAAATTGAAATCCTGCCGAATCGATAATAGTTTCAAATTCAAACTCTAAAAATTCCCGGACAATTTCACTGTTAAAACTTTCAAAATTATAACATTTTGTATTAAAAGCCTTGATATTCAGTTTCAACTTCCAACTTCCAAAATTGACAGTTTTTTTCCATTCTTTGAAGTCGTAGAATATCAAATTGAAATACTTGATAGTTTCACAGTTTCCACCCAAAGAATTTCTAATTAAAAAACTTTAAATTAAATGCTTTCAGAATAAATTATTTTTAAATTATGTAATTACAAATATTGGAATCATAGCGATCTTGTATTGTATTGTTTTTTAATTTTAATTTTTAATTTCATATTTTAAATTTTTGAGATTTTTAGGTAAAGATTTTAAAACATGAATAATTTGAAATTGAAAAATATTTGGTGGGAGGATTTCAAAAATAAAAAATAATAATAAATTAAAATTCGTACCTCAGCAAATAAATAATATTTCTAATTTTCAGTTGTTACCATATACCAGTTTTTAATTTTCATTTTAAAGGTGAATTAAACATTTTTCCCTCTCATAAATTCTAATATTGCATTAAAAATTAAAATGGTCGAATTTCAAAAATTATAATCAACAATTTGAAAATTTGTGATTCTTAAATGATTTAAATTTCCTTATAATACTAAAAATAATTGCAATTAGTGACAGAAATGTTTTCATTTTTAATATTTTCCATACAAAGTTACTTTACTTTTCACATGTTTTCAGAATAATTTAATTATAAAGGTTCTAAAGAATCTTTAATTACAAATAAAATTGTTCAATTTTTAAGGCTTGGTATTGAAAATTATACAATTTCAACACCTTTATAATAAAATTGTCAATTTTTAAAAATTTTGGTCTGAAATTTCTCAATTTTCGGAGCTTCTGACACACGCACACATATATTTATATATATTTTTTAATTTCAACCATTTTGCACCTGAATTTATTATTTATTGTTTAAAAAATTGGAAAAACACTTAATTTAACAATTTTTTTTAGTAATGCCTTTTTAAATTGTTTATATGTTGTTAGAAATGAATAATGCGTTAGTAATAAGTAATATTTTATAGTGACGGATGAATTGAGGAAAATGACGCAATCAACGTTCTGTCAATCTAGAAAAGATACTTTTTATATTTTTTTCTACAATGGATCCGACGCCTTGTTTAAAGAGTTAACATTCGGTTTTTTTGTAATATAAAACGTGATCAAGGTGGAGGTAACATGATAAATTGGAAATGGATTGATGACCAGTATTGTGGACGGATATTGCACACGCCTATTTGACGTTGGACAGATTATTTGATAGATACAACATATCTGATATGATTATTTAACATAAATTTGAAATTTACTGGAGCATATGTGACAAGCTGATAGAAAGGTGAAATAATGGGTTATTTCCTAATTTTTGCCTTTCCTAAATATCACAATTTTATTGTTAAATGATAATAGGTAAAAATCAGTAAAATTCTCACCTGGGCAATTTGATCGAACCTTCCAAAAAGCTCGTTCAAAGTTTTCACAAGGTCTGAAGCGGAAAGTTGCTCGGATAGTGGTGTAAAATTTACGATATCTGCGTAAAGGATACTGCAACAAACATAATCCAGATTTTGATTTTTTTTCAACTCACATTAAAACTGAAATAAATTATTAATCATAATAATCTACATGTGTTCGCAGTTAATACCATACATCTTTGTAATGTTAGAACGAAATTAAATTAAATGAAAACCAGATAGGTATAAAGAATAAGAAAAGATCTGCTGAGGCCTCCGTGGCATAATTGGTTAACGCTCATCATGGATAGAGGCGTACCTGGTTCAAATTCGGGCTGAGGCGGATTTTTTCTTGTTCTTAAAAATTACTTCTCTAAAGTAATTATTCTAACATCGAAATTTGTATTAATTAAAAAGAAATTAATGATTGAAAACTAATATTTTTGAAATAAACGTATTTGATGTTTTACTTTCTTTAATATTCTTCTTCATTCTTCCATTACTTAAAATATGTAGTTTTGGATGTGATCCAAATTTATACCTGTAAAAATTCAACTCTTTCCCAATTTTTTCGTTTTCCGGAAAAGAAATTCTATAATTTTTTCAAATTAGTCAACAATTAACCCATGCTCGCGGGCTTTTGGAACTAACATGCAGTTTTAAATGTTAAAAGTTCATTTTTCGAAAAAACTGAGGAAAGAAGTACTTGCTCTTAACTTTTTGTAAATTAAAGTTCACCCCCTAATGAAGAATGTACAAAGAATAATTTCCAATAAATAAACTTTATTTTTGACTCAAATTCCTTGTATTGTGCCCGGAAAATGCCCCAAAAATACAAAATATCAGTTTTATGTCAAATTCACGCTAGAGACTGTACTTTTTGTAATTTTCTCAAAATTAATTATTTTCATTGGATAAGTCACAAGTTTCCAAGTATTTTTAAACCAATTTTTAATTATTTCAACACTTACGATGTTGTTAAATTTTTTAATTCTCTCAATGCCTTCAATTGTGGAATATTTCAAATTCCTGAAATTTCTGGAACTTCCTGAATTTATCAAACTCCCTAAATGTTTTGAAACCCTTGAAATTATCTTAATTCTCTGAATTCCTTGAATATTGTAGATTTCTGAATTTTAAAATTATATTTTTCTGTACAAAGATCTTCTAACAATCTCTGCAATAGCTTAATTGGGAAAGCACCCGACCGGCAATCGGAAATTCTGTGGTTCGATTCCCAGTGGAGCGACTGTTGGAAGATCTTTTTCAAAAAAATATCATTTAAAAATAAAAAAAAATTTATTTTCCATCTTGTCAAAAATGACGTTAATTATTTTCTGTTATTTAAAGAGTTAAGTTGATCGATAGTTTTGAGTTCAATTTCCACAGATTGTGGAGTGACATCTATACTGATAGATAGTAACTACTCTGCTGATAATGCAGATTTCCATTAAATTTCTGAATTTCTAGAATTTACTGATATCCTTAAATATTCTGAATTCTCTAAATTACTTGAATTTCCTAAATTCCTTGAAATTCTCTGAATACTTTGCAGTCATTGAATACCCTGAATTCTTTGAATATTCGGAATTTCTTGGATATATAGAATTCTATATATTTTCTGAAATCTTTGAATATTCTGAATTCCCTGAATACCATGAATATAACAAATTCTTGAAATTCTTTTAGCTCTTTAAATCCTGAATTCATAGAATTTCTAGAGTCTCATGAATTCATAAAATTGGCTTAAATTCTTTTATTCTTCATAATTCCTTTGGCTTCTTTGTAATTCAGGATATTTCACGAATTCAAGGAATTCAGATAATTTATATCAATTCAGATATATTTGAAATTTCGGAGGAATGCAGAGGATTTCAAGGAAGTTAAAACAATGCTAAAGAGTTTCAGAGAGTTTAAAAGTAATTAAAACAATCCAAACGAATTAAAAACTATCAGAATTTAATATTTGTTAAGTAGCTTTACAATTTTTCGGAATTTTTCGACATTAGTCTATGAAAAAATAAAAAAAATTTACATGGAAAATAAAATCATGCCTCTAAAATCTTTATTCATCTTTTACTGTTTAAATTGTGCAATTTAAAATGAAATCATGCTTATATTCTTTTATATGTGTGTACTTGTATTACCTTTAACATTTAATTATTTTACTTCTACCCTATTATTTCTGAAGTAACAGAACTGTTGAAGATTAAGCACAGAAACATCAAGGAGACGTGCTGATGCTCTAAAATTTAAAGTACTTACAAAAGTGATTGAAGGAAACCCTTTATAGTAAAATGGAAGCCGTATTTTCCTATGAAATGAGTTTCTTACTCAGAAAATTATATAATCTGATGCTCATTTTTACAGTCATTTTAAATTTGCTTCGGTAAAGAAATTTAAATTAAAAATTAATATAAGAAGATTAGGCGGTTAATTAATAAATTAATAGCCCTAAAAGCTTCGAAAATTAAAACATATTTAGGGGAGATTCGTTTAGCTCCTGAGTGTAAATTTAAATATAGAGACTCATATTTCTCATTAGCTTAAAAGAAAATTCAATCTACATATCGTTTCTAGAAAACAAGTGCATTTTGTTAAAAAAAGATGAAACTTATTACAAAATATTTGCAAAATTACCAAAAAAATTAGATTAATTTTGATTGGAACATATAAATATCTCTCTAACTATGTGATTTATCATCTGTATTCAATAACATCACATATTTTTGTATTTATAGCAGTTTTATTGCAACATGTCACATTTGGGTAACTCTGCTCATTTGGTGCCAGTTACCCTCAGCCAGAGCCAGATTTCTTCATGCTCCATTTCACTTGTTTCTGTCAAGAACCTAGGGGGCACTGGTGCGAGATGAGCATATGGGGTCTAATGAGATACTGAATTTTCTCTAAAAATATGTGAAAATGTAAAAATAAAAATAATTAAAATTTCAACACCTGAATCCTGTGCTTCTATGGTATCTAAGAACAAAAGGAAATTATGAAACATAACAAAAATTATGAACAAGACACACGTATTCCTATGGATGTGTGCTATATCGAATGGCTCAACTCGAGCCTAACCTAGAAATAAATCTAACCTAGCCTAACCTAACCTAACCTCACGAAACACAATTAAACTGATTGTGTTGTCCCATTGTGTTTGCGGTACCGTTTAAATCAGCTTGGGCTTTACCTGCAAAGAGGTCAAACCTATTCTAACCTAAAAAAACCTGACCTAACCTAACCTAACTTAACTTCACGTAATACAATTAAACTCATTGTGTTGTCCCGTTGTGTTTGCGGTACAGTTTCATTCAGCTTCGGCTTAACCTACATAGAGGTTTAATCTATCCTAACCTAACAAAACCTGACCTAACCTAACCTAACCTAGCCGAATGAAATTCAACCACACGTGTAGCTATGTAAGCGTACGGTTCTCAGTCTTAAATGTGTGCTATATTTAATCGGTTAACTCGATCTTAACCTGCAAATGAATCTAACTTAACAGAACCTAAGGAAATTTTGCTTAACGCAACACAACTTAACTTAAGTGTTCCCGTTGTAACACAATAAAATTCATGTCATTGTACTGCAGGTGGTTAAAAATTAAGACGCACATTACTCATTTGAAGAAACTTAAAACTACAAGTAGAATTGACCCCATTTCAATCAACCTGACAATGTTTGTATCAATTAAAATGTAGAACTGTAACTTAAACATGCGAATGAATAAGAGTTTTATTCAAAATTTTTTTCTCTCTGCTTTTCTTAGACTTAAGGGATATATTTATACTATCTTTCGTGTTTACATTTTATCGTAATTAAATGGATTTATAGACCTACTTCAATCTATTTTCTGCCTGCTATAACGTTTTCTTTTTTCTTCAAAGGAACGATGCAATGGGTTACGCTTACGTTTAAGACCTACATTCGTTTCCCTTTTCAACATCCAGCAAAAATCAGCCATCATGACCTCGTCCCATCGACCCTGATATCGTTGTTCCATCACTTTTATGTCTTGATGAAAACGTTTCCCTTGTTCTTCGCTAAAATCACCAACATTTTCTGGAAACTTATCCAGATGGGAATCTAGAAAGTGAAGTTTTAAATTCATCAAGCAGTCTAACTTTTTTGTAGTTTCTTATCATTTTCGCAACAATATTCTCGTAGTCTGGACTTTTTTTTGTTACCGAGGAAATTTGCGTTTACTGCTTTAAAACTTTCCCAAGCGTCCATTTCAATTTTCGTCATGTGGCTCACGAAATTAGTATCTCTTGTCAATATTCGAATCGGTGTTCCATCAAAGACTCCTTCTTTCAATTTAGCGTCTGAAACATTAGGGAATTTAAGGGATATACGAGGTGAGTTCAAAAAGTAAGGTGACTTTTCATTTTTCACGGACTACGTACATTCAAGTTTTAAATTTTTTGTTTTGTTGTGTTGGCACACTAGTCACAATCATATGTTCACAGTTTTGACTATATAGCTCGTGTTGTTTTTCTGGCAGAGGCGTAAAAGGTTAGAAGGGTTTGGTGTGCTCGGCGATTTTCTTCTTTCGAAAAAAATGGAGCAAAGAGTTTGCATTAAATTTTGTGTGAAAAATGGAATTCAGTGCTCTAAAACTCTTGAAATGTCCCAGCACGTCAACAACAGATGAAAACGTTCAAGCAGTGGAAGAAATGGTGTTGAAAAATCGCCGAATTACCATCAGAGAAGTTGCTGAAGATGTTGGCATATCGGTTGGCTCATGCCATGCTATCTTTTCGGACGTTTTGGGCATGAGACGTGTGTCAGCGAAATTTGTTTCAAAACTGCTTAATTTTTATCAAAAGATCCATCGCATGACCATCGCTCAGGAGATGTTGAATGAAGTCAATAATGATCCTGATTTTCTCAAAAGGGTTATAGCTGGGGATGAATCGCGGGTATATGGTTATGACGTTGAAACTAAAGCCCAATCCTCTCAGTGGAAGCATCCTGAGTGTCCAAGACCGAAAAAAGCACGTCAAGTTCGGTCAAATAGAAGGTTTTGCTCACTGTCTTCTTTGATTACCGTGGCGTATTGCATCAGGAATTCTTACCACAAGGTCGTACGGTCAATAAGGAGTATTACTTCTAAGTTATGCGCCATTTGCGAGAGGCGATACGCAAAGAACGTCCGGAACTTTGGAAAAACAATTCGTGGCTTCTGCATCACGATAATGCACCTGCTCATTCATCGTTGCTTGTGAAAGATTTTCTGACCAAAAACAGCACCACAATCATGCCTTAGCCTCCATATTTACCGGATTTGGCCCCAGTGACTTTTTTCTTTTCCCGAAACTGAAGAGACCCATGAAAGGACATCGATTTTCAACGATTGAGGAGATAAAAACTGCATCGCTGAAATAACTCAAGGCTATACCACAAAACGATTATCACAAGTGCTTCGATGATTGGAAAAAGCGTTGGCACAAGTGTATTATATCTGAGGGGGATTAGTTTAAAGGGGACAACATAAATATTGAGAAATAAATGAATATTTTTTGAGAAAACCATAAAGTCACCTTATTTTTTGAACACACCTCGTATACTTATAGCATTGTCCATCTTTGTCTAACGCCTTGACAAATTGCTTCATGAGCCCAAGCTTTATGTGGAGGGGTGGTAGTAAAATTGTTTCTGGATCAACGAGGCTTTGGTTGATGATATTATGAGAACCAGATTTGAATGAATCCCTTAAAGGCCAATATTTTTTGCTGTAATGAATGGCTCGATCTCTGCTATTCCACAGGCATATAAAGCATGGCTCTCTCGTGAAACACGATTGTTGTTGGCCTAATATTATTTTTATGATTTTGAGATCACCACATATTTGCCATTTATGATTCGTGTAATTAACTTTTTCAAGAAGCATTTTAACATTGTTATATTCTTCTTTGGTGACCGTTGAGTGAGCTATAGGGATAGGAGCGTAAGTATTCGTG
>NC_046662.1:78603116-78605929 GCF_010883055.1 Belonocnema kinseyi | reverse complement strand
ACAGGCGAATAATGCTAGCAACAAGCGGTTACGAAACTCCAGACATTTACGGCTATTAATGTCAAAATATGAAAGTACGCAAGAACAGGGTTGCCAGCGTAATCGGTTATGTTAGGTCAGGTTTTGTTAGATTAGGATAGGTTAAACTTCTATGTAGGTTAAGCCGAAGCTGAATGAAACGGTACCGCAAATACAACGGGACAACACAATCAGTTTAATTGTGTTTCGTGATGTTAGGTTAGGTTAGGTTAGGCTAGGTCAGATGTATTTCTAGGTTAGGCTCGAGTTGACCCATTCGATGTAGCACACATTTCCTACTGGGAAAATATGCTTCCAGAGCTTTACGTGTAGTTCAATAAATTTCTGTTAATTCAGGTTAGGTGAGGTCAGGTTCTGTTGGGTAAAGTTATGTTAAATGAGTTGATATCAGGCAAGGGTTGATCCTTCACAGTTGTCGACATGTTTTTGAAGTGAAAATTTGCATCACTGGCATTATTTTCAGTGCATGATTTTTCGTCATTTTTTGAGGTTATGGCTCAAACATGACGTGATCGGTGATTTTTGATATCGAATTTGAATTCAGCGCCCCAAAATCTATATAAATACGTGAGTCTTGTTACCAGATCCGCACACTTTTTTTGTGTGGCTGTGTAATTATTAAATAACCCTTCGTCGAGAATCTATAACGAATTCTTCAGTGCTTTGTTTCCCACTTTCTTGTATCTCGGAAGGGTGACGTCGGCCGACTTAGGAACCCCCCTTTAAAAAAACTTACAGGCGTTGTGTTCGAATAAACCAACGTGCGTCAGTATTCATTAATATCCCGCCGATTAAGAATAAGTGAAAGTTTGGTGGATGACGATTTGACGAATTCATCATAGATGCCCCTCAGGGTAACTTTTTGCGATTGTTTAGTAAGTGAAATCATGCAAACAGATTTTTTCTGTATTTTTTTCTATAATTGTTTATACAGTTTCTATATTGTACAAATAAATATTTTAGCAATAAAAGGACTATTTTCTTATGAATAATTCATTTTTATCCCAAATTTCTCCTTTGCAAATTACATCATTTTGAGGTGACAAAATAAGTATGGTTTTTAAAACCGATTCATATAACAGTAATTGCTTTTGAAAGACTATGTTATAAATAGTTAATTCTAGAAACATTTTTCCTAAGAACAATCAACCGCCGAGATATTAATGTTTTACTAAAATGTTCTAAATTTAATTTTGTTTATTGTTTAAACTCTTTTATTTGTTAATTGTTGAAAAAATTTCAATCTGAAACTATTGGAACGTCAAAAAGAGACCTAAAACTTATTTCATACATATTTTTTGGAATTTTCTAACACCTCTAAATAGTTTAAATAAAGCTAATGACGATATCATCATAGAAGCCCGACCGTGTGCGTAAAAATTAGATGCCCTACGAATGGTTAATAAAAACAGGTTATATTAAAGTTTTAATATTAATTGTGATTTGGGGCGCAATAAACCGGGTTTATGGGGCGAGATGAGACACTATTGTCTTGCTTGTCATAAGCTCTTAATGGTGTTGGCAGAAAAGTTTTTCTTCGCAAGTTTTAAGTGGAATTTTTGAAAATAGGTAAACATTTTAGGGAGAATATGGTAATGATGAATACTTTCAAAAGAAAACCTGACATTCGCTGCCAGAAGAGACTGATGCTGCTACACTGAAATCTGTTGTATAAAACTTGGTTTTTACGATCCATGTTCTATGAAGCAGGGTGTAATGAGAAATTTGTCGCAGTATACGTTCTATTCATGTGCTAGAAAGTCGTTTTTTAAAATCAGTGAATATATTCAGAATAATACAATTTTAATTTTTTTATGATGTGATTAAGATAATATCTAAAAGAAGAATTTCAATCTTTTACGGTATTTAAGGACCAAATTACAAAAGCATATGTTTTTGCTATAGATTGAAATTTAATCTTTTTTTATTTTCATTTTATCAAATATTTTAAACTGATTTCCAGTTAAATAAAATATAAAGATTGTTTGATTGAGATTTTAAATAAAGTTAATTTTTCTATTGCACAATTAATTCTCAGATATAATAAAGATAAATAAATGTTAATAATATTTCCTTAATAATTAACTTCAAATTCAATTCTACTTTTTAATTAATATTAGCATGACATAAAATATTCCCCATTAGTTTCCTATTAAAATGTTCCTCATAAGAAAGCCTAGAAAGTCTTTTTTTTTTTAAATGTCATATACCTGTCTCTGATGAGCCGTTTTACAATGTTATTTGGAAAAAATGTTCTCTCATTTCGACTTTTTTTGTGCAATCACATAGCAAAAATGTACTTTCTTGAGTATTTTTTTTGAAACTGGATTTTTAAAGAATATACTTCATTTTGTAGTCCAGGAGCTGGGTAGGATCCCGTATGCATTAAAGAAGTAAAGGATAAAAACTATGTGGTCTTATGTATTTTGACCCGCTGAATCCAATGGTACCGGTTAATTTTGCGATAAGTGCCTAGGTTTTGTTTAAAACGCAATTGTTTAAACAATTATGAAAAAATGATTTTTTTCAATGGGACAAATTTTTTTTAGATAATTTGAGGCATTTTAAGAACAAATGGTTCCTTGTCATTTTTTTGTAAAATGCATATTTGAAAAGTTATGAATTTTTAAAGTTCAAAATTTGACGATTTTTTGCAACTTTGAATATTAATAATTTCTTCCTATTGTATTGCAATTATGTTGGCAGTGATTTTTTCGAAAAAAAATTTGCCACCCATAAATATTCGTTCATTTTATAAACAAATTATATAAACA
>NC_046662.1:78577854-78603016 GCF_010883055.1 Belonocnema kinseyi | reverse complement strand
AACCGGTACCATTGGATTCAGCGGGTCAAAATACATAAGACTACATAGTTTTTATCCTTTACCTCTTTAATGAATACGGGATCCTACCCAGCTCCTGGACTATTGAGTCTTCTTGTGGAATTTTGTTTTAAAATTTGTCTGTTTTAAGTTTATGTTTTTTATGTACTTTCAAATTTTGAATAAACAGAGACATTAAGCCATTGACCCTGAGTCGCCCTCTAGCGTTCTGTTCTTTTACCGTTAACAAAAGCTAGATTCTTGGGAAAACAAAAAAGAAATTCTAGTTACAGAGCACATGTGATTGTTTTTGCTGATATATTCTACTTCTTAAGTTTACTTTTCAGCATATTCAAGACGGAATTTAAATGCATATTAACGCTGACAAGCTGCAGAAAGCTTGTGCAATTTTTATTTAGAATTATTTCTTTAAATCTTTCAGAAAATCCCCGTTTTTCAGTACAAAACTATGGGTTGTAGGTGTGGATTTTATAATAACAATTTATAAGTTATTTTTCAAAAATATGAAAACATCATAATTGTCAATTCAAATAAATAATAATTTAATATCAAGGGTTAACAAAGAAATTTATAAAAATCATGTCTTAATGATTGTGATTTATTAATTAAAATTTAAAAAACTAAGTAATCCAGCGGATCACCAGAGTTTTTTTCATTCGATGTGTTCAATTCATGAATTAATAAAATCGAGAATAATGGGTTGTCAATAGTTATTATTGAAACTACATAAAAAAATAATAATATTGTTATCTAACATACAAATAATTAAAAGATTAGATATCTCTTGAATTGCAAAAGTCTTATTTGATAGAATACTGCTTTAATCAATTGTTTGCTTAGAATTATTTAACAAATTTTAATAGAGCTTAAAGATTTCAAAAGACTTCAAGAAATTTCTGGATACTTTAAAAGATCTCACCAAATTTAAATTTAAAGTCTGCTAGACCCTTGACTAAAATCAAAATACTTACAAGATTTCAAATCTGTTCAATTTTAAAAGATTTATTTGATAGAGTCCTGATTTTGTAAATACTTTTCTCAAAATATTTTAAAAATTTCAAATACTTTAAAGATTTCGAAAGATTTCTAGATATTTCGAACAATTTCACTAGATTAAAAGTGTGTTATTCCCTTGACTAATTACAAAATTCTTAAAAGCTTACATATGTCTTGAATTGTAAAATTTTTATTTAATAGCATCCGGATTTTGTAAATTCTCTGCTTAAAAATATTTTTTAAATATTTCAAAAATTTGAAATAGTTTAAACATTTTAAAAGACTGAAAATATTTCTAGATACTTTAAAAGATTTCACCAAATTACAAAAGTGGTAGGTAGCCCCTTGACTAACATAAAAAATATTGTATTACAATCTTAGATGTATCTTGAATTGTAAAAGTTATATTTGATAAAATTCAGATTTTGTAAATTCCTATGCTTAGAAATATTTTTAATAATATTTCTAATAATATTTCTGTAAATACTTTGCTTAGAATTCTATTTTGTAAAATTTTTATTAATAATAACTTGCTTAATTTTCTTAACTTAAACATTAGCAATTTAGCACATACAAGTGACCGTAATACATTACAAGCTTACTCTAAGTTAATCAACGTTGCTCGTTGAATAAATTAGGCTCACCTGACATTGTTGTGACGTTGAACATACATCTCATGAAATCTGGTTTGTTTGTGCTTACTGGCCTCCTGGCAGGCATCTGCCATCTTCAACATTATACTCCTTTTCACCTGGAACAGGTACTCTCTACATTGATTATTCACACAAAAAATATTGACTCTTTTCATAAATAAATATGCAGGGAATATTTGAGGGAAGAATTATAACTATATTTTTTTCAGATATAATAAAAAAGTTGAGTTCCGTCATTAACACACTTAAAAAGCGGTTTCTCTAATATTCATCCAATACAAGTTTAAGTAAATTTTGCAGAATAAATTGAATGTGTTTAAGGAAAGGAGGTTCCTAACTTTGAACAAGAAATTACTGAAATTCAGTGTTCTGTGGGTAAAAAGCATTGAATACCAATCAGATTGTGTGGACCATTAAGGGAAAATTTATTGGGTGCTTCATATGCTTGGATAGCATGTAAAAGAAAAGGAAAGAGTATTTAAGAGTTTAAAGAATTTCAGTCAGATATGAAGAGATTAAAAAGACTAAAAATATATTCAAATGACTGGAATTAGCCATAAATGCAGATTTGAGTCATTTTTATGGAAGTCGATATAGGTACACTTCTTTTTCTCCAAGTATTTTTTATTCTGCCGGTTTATTCCAAAGTATAAAGAAAAGAAAAGGGGAAGATCTAGGAAGTAAATGTGTCCTCAGAGAATATACAAACATACGCGAGGAAAATGCAAAAAGTTTTTTACGAATAAACTATAATATATTATTTTAGTTCCATCGCAGTACGATTGATTGAACTTAATATTTTTCATTGAAGGGCTGTAGGTAATTTCATTCTGCAAAACTTAATGCTTATATGGTATAGTGTATAGTAGGGTGACTCAAAAACATTTTTTTAGAGGGGAACGATGAATTTTGGGAATAATTTTGTAGGGTTTTACGAAATGTGACGGGAACGTATAGAGGCTTATAGAGAAAAAATATGCCCAAAATATTATGCTTATACCCTTATACCCGAAAAAGAATTTCATGTATCAAACATATGGGTTTGACACTCTTAACAAACCCCCACGAGTCCGTAAAAACTACTATCAAAACCAAAAATATAAATTCTTCACAAAATCGACCTTTTGAGCACTGCATTCTCGTTTTATTTTACTTAAAATTATTTATATTGGTCCAGTGGAATATTTATCAAAATTGTTTAATTAATTTTCAGTTATTTAAACAAATCCAATGCGTTTAAACAATTTTATTTGTAAATTCGTTTTCTCCCTTAAAATTATTACTATTAGTCTAGTGAAATATTGACCAATATTGGTTAATTATTTTTAATTGTTTAAACAAATGTCATTTGTTTAAAATTTTTTTTTCAAAACTTTGTTTGTTTTTTATTAAAAATTATACTGTTGGCCCAGTGGAATATTTATCAATATTGATTAACGAATTTTTAATTATCAAAACAAATTCAATTTGTTTAAAATTTTTTTTCAATTTACCGAACTAATAACTTATTATTGTTAATAGCATAAGTTAATTTTTAAATATTTTCAATTGTATACACAATAAATTGTTATTTATTTGAAACAAACTTTAATTTGTCTGAACAAGAAATGTTTTACAGAACGTCCAATTTTTTTTGATCATTTCAACAATATATAATTTCTTCCTCATTATTTTGTTTCAACAATTTATCAATTTTATAAAAAACCCAATTTTCAAAATTTAAACAAATAGAATTTGTTTAAACAATTGAAAATTATTCCAACAATGTTGCTAAATATTCCACTAAAGCTACATTAATAATTTGTGATAAAAAAGTATTTTCAAAAGCGTCTTTAAACAAATTACATATGTTTAAATAATTGAAAATTAATAAACCAATTTTTAATAAATATTGCACTAGAACAATAGTAATAATTTGTACGAAAAAAAAGTAATTTTTGAAAAAAAAATCAAACAAATTAAACTTGTATAAATAATTTAAAATCAACAAACCAATGTTGATAAAGATTATACTAGACCAATATGAATAGTTTTAAGTAACAAAAAACGAGAATACAGTGCTCAAAAGGTCGATTTCATGAAGATTTGACATTTATTGTTTTAAAGGTAGTTTTCAAGGACTCGTGGGAGTGTGTTAGGAGCATTAAAACCCATACGTTTGATACCTTAAAATCTTTGTTAGATAATTCTCAACAGGCCTCTAAACTTTCTCGTCAAATTTTCTCAAACCCTAAAAAATTATTCCAAAACTCAAAAAAACATGAATCCAAGACGACTCTCTTGGTTCCAGTTCTGCTCTCTCCCAACCCTTCCTTATTAACTGAAGTTTGGAATGTACTTTATAACTACAATCTCCACCATATGTCGAATTACTACTTAAATTGGACATGATTTCGACTCGCAAAATAAACCTATAGCATAAACATGGTAGTTCGGCGTATACTTTAAACAATGAATAATACATTCTATAAAATAGCTTCGGAAAGAACTAGAACTTTAATTGACAAAAGGTGTGCACACGATAAATGTAAAGGTCAAGTTTCAGACGACGAATGGAGACTGGATGTTTGGAATTCTAGGGGGGTTAATGATCTCAAGGTAAAAGAATTACCAGAAACTACACACGTAAGGAAACTAGATATTTGATGTGTGCCTGAAACAAAGAAAAAGGGATGCGAAAGTAGAGATATAGAAAACGGAGCGTTGAAAGGCGGATTTCAAATATAGTTAGGAGTAGATAATGAATCACATGGTAGGCAAGGAGTAGGTGTGATTTTGAATGAAAGAGCGAAGCAGCATATTGGAGATCATGATTTCGTATCTTCCAGACAGCTGTCGGCTAGAATGAAATTCGAAATCAGAAGATTATTTATTATAACATGCTACGTGCCATTTGATAGTGATCCCAGAGAAGTAAAAGATTCCTTCTGGGACACTTTAAATGACACAATGAATATTTACGATCATGATGTAAGAATAATTCTGCTAGAAGATATGAATGGATGGGTAGGCATTCAAAAACAGGATACAGAAAGTGTACTAGGTGATCTTAGAGATCAAAGAACAAACTGTAACGGAGATAAATTAGTTGGCTTATACTTAGAAAGTGGTCTGCTTATCACAAATACTTGGTTTAGGCATAAAATGATCTACATCTATACCTGCCCCAAAGGAAATAGCCACAGTATAATTGACTTGGTTGTGTGCGAATAAAAGACTAAGAGAGTTGGTCAAAGATACAAGGGCCATGAGGGGTTCTTAATGCAATACTGATCACTACCTTCTGATCTCCAACATTAACTTAGGTCGGGGATGGAAAAAAAGAGAACCAATCAAACAAAACAAACGTGAATTAAAATTCGGAACTTGCAGGAACCGGATGTGCGAATAGATTTCCAAAATAAGATAATTGAAAGCATAGATAGGACAACTTGGGTTGCGCTCATAAGAAACTAAGATATAGAGGGCGCATGGACTAAGTTCCGCGATATCATTGTTAGACGTGCGATCGAAGTGTGTGCTACCGCGGTTGTAGGAAGAAAGAAGCGTACAGGATAACTTTGGGCATTGCAGGTCGTAACGATGAGGAAAGAAACAGACGTATAAATGATTGCATACACAAAAAGAGGATGATGCTATATGATGCAGACGGCATACTAGACGCTTTCAGAAACTGTTTTAGAGGACAATTTGTAGATGAATCTATAGGATACCACAACTGCAATGTGGAACCTGAATACGTTAGAAAACTCAATTGAGAAAGTCTGTGTCACTGAGGTTAGGGATATAATTAAGAAATTGAAAAACGGTAAGGCTGCCGGGGTAGACTGTATTAACGCTGAAATGCCTGAACACGGTGGCGAGTACATACAGCATTGACTTTGCGAATTGATAAATTTATGTTTCGAGATGGGAGATGTGCCAGATGATTGGAAAAAAGCGACTATCGTACCAATATACAAAAGAAAGTGAGATAAAAGCGACTGCAATAATTACAGTGGAATCAGCTTATCAAGTAATTTAAGTAAAATATACTCATGAATACTTATTCGTAGGGTAATGAAAATAAAAGAAGAAAAGATTAGGGAAGTCAAAAGTGGGTTTATGCCAAGAAGGTCATGTACGGATTAAATATTTAGTTTAAAGCAAATCGCAGAAAAAAATTTGAGAGTAGGAAAAAAAGTTTTTTGTGCATTTGTTGACCTAGAAAAAGCTTTTGACAAGGTACATAGAAATAAACTTTGGGAAGTCCTGAAAGAGTAAGGAGTCTACGGATGGTTTTTACAAGCTATTTGCAAAGCGAGTGTAAGGGTAATTGGGAAATTGAGTGACTGTTTCTATATTTTTCAAGGAATTAAACAAGGATGCATTATGTCTTCATTGTTATTTATATTATTCATGCACAAGTGTTTAAGAATGGCTCTATTCGATGAAGAAGGTGATGATCTTCAAACAGAAATAATACGTGGGTTAGCGTTCGCAGATGCTAAGGTTGTCATGACAGAGTCAATCGAAGACTTGCAAAGAATGTTGAATAAACTGAATGCAATCATGAAGAGCATGGGCCTTAAAATTAATGCACATAAAACAAAAAGTATGGTGTTCGAAGGAAAGAGTGAGAAAACAATATACAATATTGTATTAAATGATGAAAGAACTAAACAAGTTGATAAGTTAGTATACCTTGGTATCTTATATACTAGAGACGGAAAGATAGATGAGGAGTTACATAGACGCATAAATGAAAGTAGGAAAGTTATTGGTAGAGCAGGGCTTCTTATCAGATGTAAAAATATAACAAATAAGGCTGAAATGGCAATACATATTTCTATATTTGTACCGACTTTACTATACGGTAGCGATACATGGATCTATCAAGAAAAATATAAGAGTAAAATTAAGGCAATTCACATGAGATTCTTGCGCATAATATGCGGGAAAACTCTTATGGACAAAGTGAGGAACGAGATAATTCTCAAAGAATGGGGTGCAGAAGAGACGTTAGTAGACACATGGGAAAGAAATCGGTTAAGATGGTTCGGGCATGTTGAGAGAATGCCAAATGAACGACTAACGAAATAAGTGTATCACGGTAAAGTAAATGGCAGAGTGCCTAGAAGCAGATCGTGGAAAGATTGGTTAGAATGTGTGAATGAGACCTTAATTAGAAGACACATAAGAAGCCACAGAAACACGAGAACCTGCATGACGAAATACATGGACGTAAAAGAAGCTAGGGAAGTATGCCAGGACAGAAAAGTATGGCAGCAAATAATTAATAAAAAGAGTGTCAGTAGAGTGAATGTCGCCTGAAACAAAAGACCTTGGATACTAATGGACCTATATGGGGAACCTCACATGACGACTTTGTGAGAATCTTCACTTGGGGTGATTGCTAGAGAGACTGATCAACAACGTGGATCGGCGCAGTGTTGCAATACGAACGTGTTATTTAAATAAATAACACGAGAATTATGGAACAATCTAAATAATTTTATATCCCTTCCTCACATTACTCCCTTCCCCACCGAGTAAGGCATGCCTACCCCGGAAGGGAAATGGCTTAAAGGTGTGATAATAATAACAATAATAATAATAATAATAATAATATTTGAGCCTCCGTGGCTCAGTTGGTTAGATGCTCGGACTTCAACTCAAGAGGTCCGGGGTTCGATCCCTGAGCCGGTACCTCTGGAAATTTTTCTATGTACCTTTACTGAGGCTCTGGTGGTTCGGAACCCACCTTAAGCTGTAGGTGTGTCCCCCATTCGTTTACTTGACTGCAACCCAGTCCGTCAATGAGGGGTAAAAACCAGGCTTTGTCTAATATGTCGAGGCACAGATCACTTGATTGCATTATAAGAATGCGCCCGTGACTGATGATATATACCGAGACAGCCCCGTGTTAAATAATAAAAAAAAGAACCCAACTCTAACGAAAAATGCTTCTGACATGTTGGTCAGTTACCATCTTAAGCCTGTGAAAAAATTAATTGTTTAAACAATTAATTTTTTATTTTAGGTGGTAGCTCTAAGAAAGCATCCAGAGTTGACTGTTCTCACCTACAACGCTCGTGGTCGCTCGTAATTGTATACCTACAACATCATCGCATGAGGTTTCAAGCATCGTATTAAATAAGTTGAATCAACTTATAACATTCTAATCTCATTAGTCACTTGACTTAGTCCGCGGCTATGATGCATAACCGGGTTTACCCGAGTAAAAGTTTAATAAAAACACATATAATAATAATAAATGTGATTTTTCCCTATGCATTTTACATGAGAAACTTGAAGTCCAAACCGGCACATGTTAAAATCAAAATTAAAAAAGTCGGGAAATTTCTTTTTTCGGATTTAGAATAAAATAGGGGGATCTTTGCCTTCTAGCATGAAAAAAATTTGCCATGTATTTTTGGACCACCTTAGCCACAAGGGCGGTGAATAGTCATAATAGTATAGTGAATTTCATGGTTATTCTGATGTTTTTTAGATTTATGAAGTAGCGTCTTAGATATATTGTATCATTTAACTAACCTCAGCAGCAATATAAGCAGGTATTACGCTAAGCAATAATTGTTCTTGTTGTTCTCTTTCACATTCTAGTTTAATTCTAGAATCGATTACAGTTTTGGTACCCGCAAAGGTTCGTCGTTGTGCCCTCGCTGTGAGAATTCTGTAATAAATTCCAGCTACTAAAGCTGCCAATAACAGGAATGTGTCACCAGCTATCTGCGAAAAAAAAGTTTACTCATAATTTAGCTATTACTTTTTGAAACTACATTTATAATTACAATTTTTGGAACTAATTGTATTTTTCTGTGCATATTCATCAATTAATTCGAGAGAGTACGTTTTTGAGAACGGACATTCCGGGGATGTCCATACGATATTCAAGGAATTTTTGGGGACATTTTTGGAATATCCCAAGGGGAAAAAATTATGGTAATCAGCTGGACTGATTGGTTATCCGAAATGGTGATCCGCTGAAATCCAAGTATTCTAGTGTAATCCAATTCTTATTTAACATAATCTACTTGTAATTTGGAGTTGTTTTAGTCATCCACTTGTAATGCCCGATAATGAACATGCGATCCCAGGTAATCTACTTGAAGGTCTCGTTAATCGCCTTAAATTCTTCGTAATTCACTTATAATCCATGGTTATCTTTTAATATTAGGTCATCTACTTGTAATTCTGAGTAATCCCACTTTTATTCCAGGAAATTCACTTTTAATCTAAATTAATCTATTTTTAATCCCAGTTGATCTGCTTGCAATATCAGGTAATTAAATATATCTCTACGGAGCATGTGAAATCCTGAGTAAACCACTTGTAATCCAGGGTGATACCATTTGTATACCAGGAAATCCACTAATTATGCGAACTAATCCACGTAATTCTAAATAATTCACTTGTTTTCCACTTGTAATCTGAATTAATATATTTTTAATCCCAGGTGTTCTGATTACAATTACAAGTAATTGAGTATAACCCTAGGGTGATCCACTTGCAATCCTTGGTAATCCAATTGCAATATTAGACAATTCACTTCTAATCCAAGATAATCCATTTCAAATCCATAGTAATCCACCTGAAATTCTTAGCAATCAATTTTCAGTATTAGACTATACTGTTGTAATTCTACGTAATCCACTTGTAATTCAGTAAATTTCGGACTATCCACTTTAAATTCCAGGCAGCCCAATTGTAATCCCAAGTAATGCATGCGTAATCAACAGGAATATTCGGTTCTCATCTGGAGTAATACACCTGTGATCGAGTGCAATCCAAGCAATCAAATTATACAATACTACAAGTAATCTAGGACAATCTTAAATAATTGACTAGTAATTCCAGGTAATCTACTTGTAATTCGAATTAATTCCCTTGTAACAACAAGATCAATCCCGGGAAATTCACTCAGAATTAGTAGTAATCATCTTTTAATCTGGAGTAATCTCCCTGTAATCCGATATGACCGAGATAATATAATATAATCCCTGATAGTCCACGTGTAATCCTATGTAATCTACTTGTTTTCGTAGATAATCCATTTCTTATCCACTTGTAATTCTAGGCAATGTTTTTGTATTGCGCAGTAATCCACGTTATATGCACAGTACAGTAATCCGCTTAATATCCCAGGTTGTATACTTGTAATTCAAGGCAATCCGTTTGTAATCTAAGATAATCCACTTATAATCCAGTTAATCAGATAATCTAAGGTACTTTAGAATATTTGGGGTTAAATGTGCCCACGCTAAGGATCACATTTCTAGAAATGTTTTCCCCTCCTGAACTATCCCTACAATAGTTCCTAGGATAAATCAGGCCATACACTTTTTTTAAATTGAATTTAATCCTCGACGAAGTTTCCCCTACATACCAAATTTTATTTGTAAAAGTTTTTTTTCGATCAGACAATATTTTTTGTTATTTCTTTGGATTGGAAGATTCAAATCTTAGAAAATTAAAAAAAAAGTTTCCAATTATTTTAAAGATTCTGGGGAATTTTTTATGAGTATGGTTATTAATAGTAAACACTAATATGAAATTAGGAATTTAAAAGAAAATTTCGTTTGAATAAAAAATTTTCTTAAAATTACAAAAAGTATGTCTTTTTTTAGTCAAATCGTCAAATGCACACTTTTTTGGAAAAAGTAGAATCTGTTGAATCTGAATTTGTTTAAATTGAAAAAAAGAAGCATGTTATTATTTTGCTTTCATGTATTTTTTTCATGGTGGCCGAAACGTTCTAGAATCACAAAAACAATCTTAAAATTCCAAAAATTCTAAATAACGAAAAAAAAGTTTTTTAGAAAAGGCAGAATGATAACATGTTTCTTTATTTCAAGCTGAATAAATTTCAGCTTCCATATATTAAACTTTTTTCAAAATGTGTGTATTTTACTCATTTTTTGCAGTTTCAGAAAATTATACATTGATAAAAAAATCTTCTTTTTAATTTTATACTTGTATTCACTAGGTTTTAACCAGAATTTTTTCTAGAATTTTGGATCAAATAGATATTTTTTATTGTTTTGTGTATTAAAATTCAATGTGTATTTTTATTCATTTAAACATACTTTATTATTGTTAAGTAGAAACTATTTATTCTTGGATCCTTAAATTATCAACTGAGGATGAATTTCAGCCAGAAGATATTAAAAAATCTTAATAATTCAAACTGAAAATGACCATAACTATGATAAGCAAATTAAATATTTTTGAAAAGAAATAATAATTTTGAATTTTCGATGTTATGATATGGCTGTATTAAGTCGTCTCGAAAAATTTAGGGAGTTGGAAAAGGGGATGGACTAGTCTCGAATATTCGGGAGGTCTACCCAAGCTTATGAAAAATATTGGAGTATTCATCTTAATTTCGGGACTACGAGACACTTCGTTATATATAGTTTTTTCAACCAAAATTCTATAGATCTAAATGACTGCACAATCTTTTTAATATTGGAAAATTTAAAATCTAGGGTTCAATAAAATGTTGAATAATTGAAATCTCGTCCCAAATGAAGGGTTATTTAAAAGAAAACAAAAGAGCAATTAAAAGTTCAGTAACCTGATAATAATGATCACGATTAAGAATGAAGAAACTTTTCCCGATGTAAAGTACAACTGGAAGAAAGCCAATAATCGATGGTCGTTGTCTTCTGATTCTTGGAAGAGCTGCAACAATAGCGATGACACTGCAAAAAACAGGTACTGCTCCTCCAACTATTAAAACTCCGAATCCCAGTATTGCGGATGATATTAATCCTAAGATGAGCCTGGTACGAGGGCAGGACAATGTAGAGGGAAATTGCGTTATAATTAGAAGAATCAAGGATGATACCAGCATCGTTGTCAGAGTTGATATGTACATGACGTACACCATATCCTTGAAATAAAAAATGATTAAACTTACTCATAAAAAAGATCAAAGATTTGAAAATGGTTTCCATAAAGAGCCATCCGTAAAACACGTAACATATTTTTTGCCAATTTTGTAACCCTCCCCTCTCCCATGTTACAACTCGTAATTAAACAGTTTATACCACCCTCCAAACTATCATAGCCGTTGACAATATACGAAATTCACGTATGTTTTTCATTTTTCTCAAATTGTTGACGAAACAGACAATTTTATCAATATAGTTCAATTTTCAACAAAATAATTGAATCTTAAGGCTACGAAGATGAATTTTTAACCAAATAGTTTGATTTAAAATAAGAAATAAATAAAAGATTTAAAAAATATGTGCATTTTCAAACATATAATTGAACTTTTAACTTAAAAATATGACTTTAACAAAACAGTTCAATTTTTCCTAAAAAAAATATTATTTCGCCCCAGAAAGTCAAATTTTCAATAAAAGAGTTCAGTTTTTAAACTAAAAAGTCAAACGTTTAAGAAAAAAAACTTTTGAATTTTTAACCAAAAAGGATAGTTTTCAACAAAAAATGGAATCGTTAAATTTGCAGTTGAAAAAGTTATTTATTAACCAGAAAAAAACGAATTTTGAACAAGTTTAATCCACCAAAAAAGGTGGATTTTTTTAACAAAATAGTGGAATTATCCACCAAAAAATTTGAGAATTTTGAATCGTATACACATTTAAAATTGAAAAGTTTATAGCCTTGAAAATGTACAATTGAAAATTCTGTAGTTTTGATGATTTGCATTTTAAATTTCATCAATTTGAAAGATTTATCATTCAGAAGCCTATAATTTCAATATTGAAAATAACTAAATTAAGCATTTTTTAATTTATACATATTCAAACTGAAAAATCTTCAATTCCAGATTCTAGAAATTAACAAATTTCCGTTACAAATATTTAAAATTGACCTGCATATTCAAAAAAATATATTAATCTTGTTACAACGTTAAAATATAAATGTAAAAATTGAACAATATTCAAATAAATATTTTGTAAATAGAAGAATTTTCTGCTTTAACTCTTGAAAATTGTAAATCTTTAAAAATGAAAAGTTTTTAATTTGGAAAACTTGCAAATGAAAATTCAGTGATTTTGAGAATGTAAGTTTAAAATTTCCTAAATTAGGGGATTTAAAATTGAAAAGTCTTGACTTTCGGAATTCATAATCATCCAAATTTAGGAATATTTATTCTGTATTATTATTTGTACATCTTTAAAACTGAAGAATCTTTAATTGGAAATTGTTCCAATTAAAAATACTAAAAAAAAATCATTAATAATTACATCAATTAAAAACACAAATCCTAAAAATTGAATAATGTTCAATTTAATATTTCTCACATGCAAGAATTTTCAATTTTAACTTAGGAAAACTGTAGAACTTACAAATATTGTAAATATTTAAAATTTTAATGACTGATCGAAATGCTTTTAATTTGGAAGATTTCTGCTTAAAAATGTGATTTTTGATCCTTGAAATTATTCAAATTTAAAATTTCTTATTTATACATAATTAAAATTAAAGAATCTTAAATTGTAAATCACCAAATTTTTTCTTAAATCGTGAATCTAGAAAATTGTAGAACTTTAAATTGTAAATATTAAAAATAAATGTGTTTTCAATTTTAAAAATTTTGATTGATAAATTCTGTAGTTTTTACGATTAAGATACGAAATTTCTTCAATTGTGAAGATTTGGAAATGAAAACTTGACTTTAGATCTTCGTATTCATTTACATTAAATTTTTTTTATTTATACAGCTTTAAAATTGAGAAGATTTTAATCGTGTATCTTGAAAATTAATTATGCGTTATAGTACTTGGAGAATAATTGCGATTATAATGCATGTTTACTAAAATGAAATAAAACGAGATTATAAAATTTAGATTTAGATTATATAATTTAGAAGTTTAAATTTTTGTACTCAGTATTATAGATACATATTTTGACTTTCTTTCCAATCAGTCGTCAAATCTAGAAAAATATCTGACCAAATACATATACAAATTTTGAATAAATTTTGAGGTAGTAAGAATTTTAGAAATCATGGAAAAGGCTTTGCTTCTATGGATATTTTTGCGAAGATTGATGGAAAAATGTCAAAATACTAATTTAATCATTGTAATCAATGAACTTTCACGTTTTACAACAATCTTGGAAACATGGATTTCTGTAGGGTTGATTTTTTAAAAATATTACGTAACAGTATCAATTAGATATAATAATAAGATAATTAGAGATTTGTAAAATTAGAATTTTAAACGGATGAATCGTGGTGTGTAAATCGGAAATGTTAAATTCTGCGTCAAGCGCTTCCGACTGTCAACTCTCGAGTCTCGATTTGAAGCAGTTCAGGGAAATTGAGCAATGTTTCAATTTATATTAATAATTAAATAATTGTTTTTTCAGAGTTGCTTCATAATCATGTGAGAGAAGT
The DNA here is from genome assembly GCF_010883055.1 of Belonocnema kinseyi. NCBI lineage: Eukaryota > Metazoa > Arthropoda > Insecta > Hymenoptera > Cynipidae > Belonocnema > Belonocnema kinseyi. The sequence continues at coordinate 78,588,970 of NC_046662.1, read as the reverse complement.
GAAATATTTTACTAACAATTATATATACCTGAATGACGAAACAAAACTATATTCTTGTGTGCAGGCGCATAATATCGATGATTGACTATTTATTAAGGTATATGAACATTTGTTAGAGATTTTATACCAAGATTCAAATTTTTCAATAGATAATCAATACTCTGAAATTGTATTTTCATACATTTTCAAAGCCGGATTAAATACTTGATTATCCCACAGCAGAATTATGAACGTTTCGCAGGAAAAGTACAGAAACGTTGAACATAAATAAAAAAAATATAAAGCACTGATTGCGGGCAGAAATTCAGGACATGCGTCGAGCATTGCAAATGACATTATTTTCCAATATGCGGACATATCTATACTCATTTTACTTGGGTTATTTCACTGTTTTAGAATTCGTGTTGCGATATCTGACAGAAGATAAAATGTTTCCTAATAATTTTTTCTGTTCTTTCAGATAAATATTAGTTGAGACTTGCGCAGTGCCACTGCACGCGTATAGTATTGAAAATTTTCAATTACTTTTCCGGTTTTAATTGTTGAAATTTGAAACATGTGGATTTAAAATTTTTAATGCTATAAATTTGATATTATAGCAGTTTTCACCAATTGAAAAAAAATGTGAATGCTAACAGTTCTAAATTTCGAAATGCTCCACTTTTACTTCGCAAAATAGAATAATTTAAAACCTTAAATACTTAGTATAGTTAAAAATGCAACAGTTTAGTTTTGTAGAAAATTTTTCGTTTGAAAATTCAACTGTTGAATTTTGTGGAAAATTTGTTTGTTAAAAACACCACTAGATAAAATTCAGCTTTTGAATGTGGTAGACGATTTGCCTGTTTCTGTCTGGCCAAATTTGCCTGTCTCTGGAGAATTTAAGTGTTCAATTTCCAACCAAGAATAATAATTTAATAATAAATAAGATTAATTTTTAGCGAAATAGATAAATTTTCTATAAAATTATTGGATTTTCACCTAAAAAAGAATCAATATTTGAACCAAAAATTAAATAGTTAAATTTTCAGTAAAAAAATTAATTTTCAACAATATAGTATGATTTTCAACTAAAGGGATAAATTTCTAACTAAAATGATTAAGTTGTTACCAAAAAATGAATTGTTCACACTGTAGTGGCTAATAAGGTTAATTTTCAACCAAAAAGCTAGAATAGTTCAATTTTGTCTTAAAAGAACTAATTTTAGAAAACAGAAAAACGATTTTTCACTCAAAAAGCTGCATTTTTAAGTGAAATGATCAATCTTTATTTTAAAAAAATGAATTTTTAACAAATTAGTTCAAATTTAAACCAAGTTGTAGAAAAGGCCTTGAAAATTTGGAAAGCCACTAAAAAAATATTCAGTTAATAATTCTATTTTGAATTGTTTCACTTTTTACTTCATGCGGTTTAAAAAATTAAAACGTTAAAAGATATAAATTTACCTTTTACCACTTTTCAGCAAATTCAAATTTATAATCTACAATTTCTAAGGAATTAAGTTTGAAAGTTATTTTTATTTATTTTTTCGTTTTTGGGGTAAATTTTTTTAACAGTGAAATTAGCATAAGCAAATTTATTTATTTAGGCTTTTAGTTCAAAATAGTAAAAGCTGACACTATTGTATTACTGTAAATTCAAAACATTAAGATGGTAGACATAAAAAATTAAAATTAATTCTTTAACTAAGCATTCGTTTGAATAATTTTTATAAACTGTAAAATACATTTATTTGAATACGATGCAGTTTTGAAAGATTTAAAAATAAAAGCAAAGCATTTTCTAATGTTTTAATGTACGTTTATACTGTTTTTAATGATATCAATGTAATGTTCCTTCATTTTAAACTGTTTGAGTTTGAAATATTAAAAAATGGGCAATTTATACAATTTTCATAATATTTGGAACAATCCTAAATCTTTTATATAAGAAACTAAAAAGACTAAAGACTTCACTGATGCTTAAAATTAAAAAATTGTAATAGTTTTGAGCAATTTAATTATTTAAACTGAAACTAACATCACAATTCAGAAATGTTAAAGGCTTCTTATTTATTTCCAAAATATTAGTTACCAATTATAAAGTTCATTTTGTTCGAAAATTGCGAAGATTTAAAATTTATCCCAACGAATTCCGTACACATATATTATCAATTGAATGTAATTTCATTTTACACACATTTGTTTATAAATTTTAATTAAGGAAGCTAACCAACTTAAAACATTGAAATCAAAAACAAAAGCATCTCTGCGAACCAGCTTCATGCTGCAAACAGGATTTATTAGATGCGAACACATGTCGATTATCATTATTAATATTATAGAATTTTAAGAACATTCGAATAGAATTTTTTAAAACGTTCTTATTTATGGTATTAGAATTGGGTTATGGGTACCATAATACCCTTTGGCTCTTGCATCTTCAATTTTCGAGTAACTGGTTAATAAGTTCTTGCGACAAGGTTTCCTTCAGGGTATTAGTTCAGCTAAGGATTATATTGACAGGGGATTAAACAAAACTTAGAGGCATGTTTAAGTTTTGGTGTTTTGCTTGCCAAGCATACCTCATTTAGTCGATCACTTTAATTAAGACTTTAATGCATTTAGTTGAAGTTTCAGAGAGAACTATGCCAGCTTCACCACCATTTATTTTCATTACCCCCCTACCCTGAAGAGTAAAGATGTCAAAAAATCTCTCAGAAAATAGAAAGTATAGTGAGTTTTTCGAAAAAGATGAACTTAAACATAAAGAGACTTAAACAAAAGAGTTGCATTTTCCAATAAAAAAGATATTTTTTGAACCAAAAATGTAATAGTCAAAATTTTGCTTTGAGAAATCAATATAAAAAAAAAGATTTTCAATTAGCTGAATTTACCCCAAAAGTAAATTTAATTTAATTCTACCAAATACTTAAACTTTTAAATTATAAAGGATAAATTGTTGACTAAAAGTGGAGCAGCAAAATTATCAGATAAAAAAATAATTATAAAAATAGAATTATCAATAAAAAAGTTAAATACTCCAACCAAAGAGGTAAATATTTTAAAGACAATTTTCATAAAGTAGTTCTACTTTCAATCCAGTGGTTAAATTATCAACAAAAAGGTGAAAAACCAAATAGTTTAGTTTTCGAACAAAAATATGAGTTTTCCATCAGCATCCATCAACTAACGAAACACGAATTTTTAAGAAAATACATCTGTTACCAGCCAGATTGTTGAATTTTAAAGCTAAAACAATGGGTTATCTGAAAAACTGTTGGATTTTCTACCAAAAGTGTACACTTTTAACAAAAAATATATTTTTTAGCCAAAGAGTTTAATTTTCTGCCAAGTTGTTGATTTTTCAAGCCAGAAATACGAACTTTTTACTAAAAAGTTGAATTTTTGACCAGAAAATATAAATTTTCAACTATAATGATCACAATGCCTATTTTGTATTGCAGGCTTCAAGACTTGGCCCTTTTTCTCGGACTTACACTTAAGTGCAAACTGCATTAGTCTCTTTTGATAAAAAATTAATTCCTTTGGTTGAAAAATGAACTATTTAGTTGAAAATTGGTGTATTTTGTTGAAACTTCTGCTTTTTTTTGGAAGAAAATAATATTTTTGATTAAAAATATAACTCTTCAGTTAAAAGTTAATTTGTTTCAGTGGAGGATTCATGCATTTGTTAAAAATTCTTCTTTAAAAAAATTAAAATCTGTTTTATTGAAATTACAACTACTAAATTGTTTGTTTAAAATTCATCTTTTTAAGTGGAAATACAAAAACTTTAGTTGGAAGTTCATCTCCTTGGATGAAAATTAAACTGCTTTGTTAAAAATTGGTCTTTTGATTACAAAATAATTTTTGTAGGTTGCGTTTATTGTTCTGATAAAATGGGGGATTTGGAAAAGAGCATAGACTAGTCGTCTCGAAAATCTGGACGACTAGACATTTTTTAAATGTTAAATGTTGTGTTTTAAAGTAACTTATTTTCAAAGATATGTATTTTTGACTTAAAAGTGGAACTGTTCTGTAGAAAAATCTTCTTCTTGGCTTGAAAATTTCACAATTGGGTTTAAAATTTATATAATTTGTAGAAAATTCTTGTTTTTTACTCGACAATTAATCTTATTGTTTGAAAACTAAAATATTTCATTAAAAATTTGAGGGTTTAACTGAAAATGCCTCGTTTTTTAAAGAAAATTAATCCTCTTGGTTGATAATTCTATTTACAATTTATGTATACTGTAAAAATTAGCCTATTTTAGTACAAAAGTAATTTTTTGGGTTAAAAATTAAATTGTTTTGTAGAAAACTCGCCTTTTGTGGTGCGAAAATTCCACATTTTGTATGTCACTTTTCTTCTTTAATGACAGAAAGATTTTTTTCGTTAAAAATTCGTCTTTTTGATTTGGAAATTCATCTCTTTTATTTGAAATTTTAGCTTTCTTAGATAAAATATCAATTGAATGAAATTATTTTTCATGGTTAAAATATAAACTATTAAATTTTTTGAGAATTTATTATTTGTGGTTGAAAATTGAAATACTTCGTTATTTTATAAGAAACAGTAAGATTTTGCGACCCCGTACCAAATATTTTTCTATGATATATTAAAAAAGTCGCACGTCTGATACGATATTTTAAAGTTAGGGATATATGATTGCGTAATTGAAATAAATTAAAACTATAGAGGTTAACAAAACTTAAATTTGAATATTGTTAAATAGCTAAGGATTTTGCAAATAAAATATACGTAATGATAAATCCTCTTGGTTTTGATACTTTTATCAAATCTGATCAATTCCTAATGGAGTGAAGATGGAGTAGGATCTTTTTTTCAAGAAATAATTTTAATTTGAAAATATTATTTTCCACCTAGTCTTATTAAGACGTTAAGCATTTTCTGTTATTGAAGATTCTTAACTTGACCGATATTGTGTGGATTTTCTGCCTCCATGGTTTGGAGGGTTAATCTACTGTCGGTAAGGTACAATCTCTGATGATATAGCAGATAAACTTAAAAAAATAATTACTTGTATTATTAACACTTAGCTAAAAATTGGCGTTATTTTCTTAAATTAAGAGTTCTTATTCTGATCCCTCTAATAGCTTAATTGGAAAAGCACCTGACCGGAAATCAGAAGTTTTGTCGTTCGTTTCCCAATGGAGTGAAGATGGAGTAGGATCTTTTTTTCAAGAAATAATTTTAATTTCAAATCTGATCAACTCTTGATTTATAGTAATTCGAATCAAATGTATTGAAGCACGGAACATAGTTTCTCAGAATTGCGATCATGAAGATAAAGTAAATTTTATTTTAGAGTTTACCTGAGCTTTTAGGGTAATAAGTTCTGTTGAGAATTTCATTAATTCAGATAAAGGACTTTTTACGAGCACAAGCGCTGACTTTGATATCTTTTCTTCTTCTTCTTATTATTATTATTATTATTCAGTCAAGTTTATGGATTCATGAAGGATGAGATAAATTGCAATGAGTTAAAATAGAATAAATAAGTGATTTTCTATAATGACATATATATTCAATTTTGTATAAGACATGACAAGAATAAAATCGAATGACAGGAATTATCTGAAATTCAAAACGTACTTCAGGGGGGAAAATGAACAAGACGATGAGGGCTGAAAGAGTGGCAACAACTGACACTGTGAGAAGTCCTGTGTAAAGGGTAGCTGTCAACTTTCCTTCGTATCTATCTCGAAGTTCCTGAAGTTCTTTTACACTCCCAACATTTACTCCTTCGCCTGGTCCATCTGAAAAATAAATGAAGAATCATTTTGTATGATTTACATTTTTTTAAATCTTCATTTTTTTAGCCGTCTAAACCAGAAAAATAGCGTTTTACGAATGTGTGTGTGTGCGCGCGCGTAGATTTTTAGTTTGCAGCACCATAACTTTCAAAAGAATTGTCCTATAACGTATTGTCACGTCAACGAACTTATATCATTAGGGGAGCAATATGACGTTTAGGAATACTGGTATAGCTGCTACGCCAATACTGGTACAGTTGTGAGGACCATCCGATAGTGTTGGTTCAAGAACTACACTTTCTAGTTCTGAAGAGAAAAATACTGTTCTCTTAGCTATGTCGTTTTTTTCGTATAGTATTACTTTATAATATTATTATTTAGTATTACTACTGCTGTCTCATAGAGAATGAGGTTTGTAATTATCGAAATTTTCAAATCTACTTTTTTGACATATTTCGATATAATTGAGCGGACAGATTGCACATCAACCTTAGCGCGTGGATTAAGCCAGCCTAGTAGACAAGAGAGGGGATAACGCGTTTCTGCAGGCCGAGTTAATTAGACAAAAAAATTTTAAGCTACCGTCATGCCCAATCAACTCGGTTCGTAGCAACGCGTTATCCCCTCTCTTGCCTACTATAGGCAAGCCTGAGTATTGTTCACCATATCTCGAAAATTAAACAAAGCTATTATCATGAAATTTGGACAAATTGCTAGATCAGCAATTTAAAAGTACTTTTTTGTGTCCCACTTAAAAAAATACTTTGTTTATATGATCAACAATATGATATATAGCGTATTTGTCGTATCTTTGAGACGCATCGATCGACGCAACGTTGAAACTATATGTAGTGCATTTTTTACATTGTTAGAAAAAAGTCGCTGAATCACACCGATAAGTGAATGTTATTCGCTCTGAAACTGAAGTGTATTATCCCACATTTCTATAGGTGCAAAGTTCGGTGTCGAACATGAGAGCGTATCTTTTTCATCAGAGCTATAGTCTGAGATCCAAGAGCACTTGAGCATCCATTTTAGGTCCTGATGATTTGATTCTTGTGCAGAATGTTCATGTGTTCATGTGTTTAGATAAAAATGCCATATCACTGAAAATTATTAAAGTTTTGATAATATTTTTCCATATTTATTTAAAGAAGTTTGATATGCACAAATTTTGTCAATAGTGTATGTTGATTTAATTGATAGTTTTCGAGAAAAACAATAAAATAGCGTTTTAATAAAAAACGATTTCTACAGTACATTTTTTATCATTTAATCACTTTTTTCTGGAATCATACGGAACTAACTAAGAAAACACAGTTGGTTTTGAAATTTTTTCAATTAGGCTATGAGTTTAGTTTTGAAAAAATTCTAAATAAATACAAAGTTTTCACGTCTGTATGTACGAGTGTTAGTAAGAGCATTGTATGGACAGGCAGCGAGGGGGTCTCGGAGGCTGCAGGTTTTCAATTTGAACCGCAACCTGACACACAAACACACTCGCAAACATTCTACTTAATAGAATTTCCTAAACCAATAGCCTAATTTAAAAAAAATTCAAAAAAATTTATCTTTGTCTCAGCTGGTTCTATATGATACCAGAAAAAAATGGTGAAATGATAAAAAATGTATTGTAGAAATGGCTGTTCATTAAAAAGCTATTTTATTATTTTTCTCGAAAACCATCAATTAATAAATAAATGAATAAAAATAAATGAATATGGAAAAATATTTCCAAAACTTTAATAATTTTCAAAGATATGACATTTTTTATCTAAACACATAGAATGTCAAATAACAACAAAACGACTCGGAATTCGCTATGTGTACCCGATATATTCGGAATCAGTAGAAAATTCTGGATAAGAATCAATCGTCAAATCATCAGGACCTAAAATGGATGCTCACTCTCCTCTTCGGATCCCAGACTACTAGTGCGACCAGTGACACTTGCTTCGTTCCGGTGCGGAAGACGGTGTGAAGTATTATAAAAGAGCCGGTGTAGCATCGTCGGTGAGTCGGCTCTATTACATGTTGCGTAGGCCAGCCTCGTGTAGACTGTAGAGCCAAAAATGCACGAGCAAGAACCCGAACCCCCCGACTTCACGATTCGTTTTCGGTGGCTAACTGGCTATTCGGAGTTTTTAAGCAATCTGAATTTTGCAGGGTGTCAAGAAAATTAAATTTTATGTAATTTTGTTATGTTATATCATTATAGAAAAATATAAGGAACTTAATTCTTAATAAACCTTCTTGCGCAATTTTGTTGCACAATTTGTTTTTAAGTTTATGTTGGTTTACAAAATGTGCTTTCAAATTTGCGTAACTTTAACGGATGTTGAGGAATTTTGAAACGATTTGAAAATAAATAAAACTTGTAAAGATTTTTTTTTTAATTTGGTAAGGTTTCACGGAAATGAAAAAAATTCTTTAGGTTTCTACAAATAATTAATATAATTTTTTATTTTTGAAAATTAATCTTAAGGGATTATTTAAGAACATTTCAATATATTTCAAACGATGTCAAAAATCGTCAATGAAGAATCTGGAAGATTTTAAGGCAACCTTTTTAATTTTTCCGCATTTAAAAGAAAATCAGGAAAAATTTGAATAATTTTTAATGATAAGATGGCTTAGAAGGTCTGACAAGATTAGAAACAGTACTTTTTCAAGATTCGTGTGAAAATGTTGGTTAATTTTTTATTAAAAAAATGTACTTTAAGAGAAAATGAAAAAAAAGTTTCTAAACATATAACAGGATTTTAAAAGATTTAAAAGATGAGTTAAAAAGTTATATTTTCAAATATTTGAAAAATAAACTGTGGGAGGTTTAAAGGAATTCTAAAAGATTTAAAGCAGATACAACTTTTTTTCCTTAAATTCATCAGAAAAATTTAGGAGATTATAATTCAATTTTTTTCCATCTTGAATTGGGGAACATAATGCTTACTAGGCCTTCTTGTGCAATTGTGTTACACAATTTTTTTAAATACGTGATGGTTTAAAAAATTTAAATTAAAATTTGAGTAAGTTTAAGAGATATTGAAAAATTTTGAAAGGATTTAAAAATAATTAAAACTTTCAATTTGGAATGTTAATGGCGAAAATTCTTTTAGGTTCCTTGCAATAATGAAAATAAATTTTTTATTGCCAAAAATTAATTTCAGGAGATTATTTTAAAACCTTTGAAAACATTCAAAAAGATTTCAAAAATGATCAGTGTCTGAACAAGCTTAAAGCAATTTGCTTTTGTTACAAAGAATTTGAAAAAAATCAGTAAAAATTCGAATAATTGAAAAATAAACTTTAAAAGAAAATTAAAGAAGACTTTTGAACACATCAAACGATGTCCTCAAACTTAGAAGAAGAGTGTAGAAGGTTTTAAAAGTAAAATGTTTCAATTCAGTGTGATTAAAAAGTTTAAAAAAATGTAAATAATTGCATAAATTCAAGAAATATTTAGTAGAATTAATGAAATTCAAAAATAGTTAAAACTTTAGCAGAGTTTCAGAACGTAGGATAAATTTATTCAAAAAACTGAAAAATATAAAAATCGCAAGAGGTTCAATTATTTTTAATAAAAATAAATAATGTAATAAATTTTGAAAAATTCAAAAAGAAGACACACCCCTGTATGCTTAAATATATAATATGTTAACTTAAAATAAGTTATATGCAATTTAAAACAAAAGTTTATTCAAACTGAATTAAACGTCAATTAAACATCCATAATTAATGAAAGATTTTCACTATTCCCTTAAGTACAATAGACTTATCATTTGTTAAAATTGTTCTGAAAATTTTTCTTGAAAGGTGGTGTAAAAAGGAGTTTATTAAAAAATGTGTGGGATTTTCTAAGAAACGACTATTTGAATTTCTGACCATTTTTATTTTTACTTTTTAAGTATATATTAATCTGCTTTATGCTTAGGGCAAAATCATGTGCTGAAAATACGATAAAAGAAATATATAATTCTGAAACTGGTCCATAAGATTAAAGCCAAATCTGTACAACCGTTTGTTAACATTTTTGGATTTTTTTTGTATTATTTAAAAGGATTATTTTTTATTTTTTAAATTAATGTATACAGAGTATAGTTTTTATATGAAATTTCACGACGATTTTTTGTAGCATGTTTGGCCCTAGGGCAGAATCAAGGAAAAATTTTCCAAACGTATGTTCCTTAGTTATTAAGATACTATACAAAAAGGTACTTTTAGAATACTTTTCTCCTCTTAAAATCATGAGATATTTCTTCATAAAATAAAATTTGTTAAATTTATTTCACAATTATTTACAATTACAATAATTTTACAATGGAAATCGAGTTGTAAACGCTAAATTTTGTAATATTGAGATAAGCATCTTAAGACATTAAAGGTTTCGTAAAGTTTTTATATATTAAGGAGCATATATGAGGTCAAGTTAATAACTTTTCGGCTTTTTCTCTTAAGACCCCCAAAATTTTGATTTTATATTAGGACTAAATATCAAGAAAAATCCGAGTCTTCTTAAAAGATGTTTAGAACATTTAGAAATTTGGAAGAAATCAAGAAATATTTGATAAATTTTTGGAAATGTTTTCAAGTTTTTAAATATTTCTAATACATTAAACGCAACTTAAATTTCCCAACATATTTTTAACTGACTAAAAATTTTCTTACAATTTTGAAAACTCATTCAAAATGTAAGAAAATTACTTATAATCTTCTAAAGTTTTCCCAGGAATTTAAAGAAAAATATTTTTATCTACATGAAATCTTTCGGAATTCTTTTAAAGTTCCTAAAGTTTACTTTTAAAATCTTTAAAAATCTAAATTTCGAATATAATCCAAGTTTAAAATTCGATTTGAATCTTTCACATTATTCTAAATATTTCTTGAATTTACTCAATTTTTTTGTTTTTAATTTATTACTCTTACCGAATTGAAACAGTTTGCTTCAACATTTTCTGGGGCATTATTCCTCAACTGCCCCAACTCAAAAAGTCATGTTTTTCGATTGTCTCTAAATTCTGGGAATATGTTCGCTTACCCAACAGTAGTTTATCCACAAACTTATAGACCAGGATTACCAACCCTCCCCAAGTGAGGGGGGTTGAATTTTCAACCCCAATGCCTGCAGGGGTAGTTTCAAACGCCTGTAACTTCCTTTCTAATGACGCGATTTGAAATTTTTATGAGGGGTTTGGAAAGTGCTTTTTACACGCTTTCATTCTATTTTATTATTTATAACAAAAAAAATTGTTTAAATAATTTTTTCAATAAATCAATTGTTTATTTAACTTTTTTTGCAATTTAGGCATCTACGATTTTTTTTTAAATAGTCTCAAAAGAAAGCTTGACTTTTTTACTA
>NC_046662.1:78570666-78577754 GCF_010883055.1 Belonocnema kinseyi | reverse complement strand
TCATAGTAAAAAAGTCAAGCTTTCTTTTGAGACTATTTAAAAAAAATCGTAGATGCCTAAATTGCGAAAAAAGTTAAATAAACAATTGATTTATTTAAAAAAAATTTTAAACAATTTTTTTTGTTATAAATAATAAAATAGGATGAAAGCGTGTAAAAAGCACTTTCCAAAACCCTCATAAAAATTTCAAATCGCGTCATTAGAAAGGAAGTTACAGGCGTTTGAAACTACCCCTGCAGGTATTGGGGTTGAAAATTCAACCCCCCCTCACTTGGGGAGGGTTGTTAATCCTGGTCTATAAGTTTGTGGATTAACTACTGTTGGGTAGGCAAACATATTCCCAGAATTTAGAGACAATCGAGAAACATGACTTTTTGAGTTGGGGCAGTTGAGGAATAATGCCCCTCTATACCCTTCTTTTAAATTTTATGAAATCCTTTGATCTGTTTAGAAACCCTTTTAACTTTCCTATAAATTACATTTTTTTTAATGAAAAATAATTACAAATTTTGAAACGAATAATAGGGAAATAATTATATTTTTGTAATCTTATCAGACCTTCCAATCTTTAAAATTTTTTTAAACGTTTCCGGATTTTCCTTTGATTCTGCAAAATTAAACAAAAGTTGCCTTACAAATTTTTCAGATTCTTTTTAAAATGTTTAGAAATTATCTCCGATAATTAATTTTTCGAAATCAAAAATTATTTTGATTATTCTTAGGAATCTAATTTTTTTCATTTTCGTGAAACCTTAAAAAATTCATAACAAATTTTTACAAGTTTTAATTATTTTTATATGATTTCAAAATTTCTGAATTTCTCTTAAACTTACTAAAATTTAAAAGCACATTTCTTAAACCATCATAAACTTTAAAAATAAATTGTGCAACAAGATTACGCAAAAAAGCTTAATAAGAATTAAGCTCCTTATTTTTTCTACAATTATATAACTTGGCAAAAATGCAAAATTGTACTACACACTCTTTTACACTCTTTTTAAAATTTTCACGAAATAAAAAAAAATTTTTGTTCTCTTTCAATTTTCTTTCAGAATGTACTCTATTCCATTTTTAATTAACAATTTATCTTTTTTAATTGAAAATCCAACTATATCTTTAGAATTTTACTAATCTGCTGTAAATTCAATTGTTTCTTTTTCTGGTACAAAATATTTTTCAGTTGAAAATTCATTTCCTAAATCGAAAATTAAAATTATTTTGCAGAAAATTAAACTTTTTATCCAAAAATGTAACTATTCTTTTTTTGCTATCCGCAGACCGGTAAACACAAAATATACCAAACAATGCAAGAATGAAATGGGACGATGCAACCTTGGTCGACTCGCACAAGCCTACACAAGTTAACTGCGCGTGCGCGCGTGACGCAACTAACTGGTGTTAGTTTTCGCACCGTATAGTGTCGATTGTATGTTTGTACCACTCTAACCTCAAAATCTCAACTTTGACAAGATTTTCTCGCCTTTCGTGGTATAAAATACTGTGCGATATTTGTGTGAGAGGTGATTTTTAGTGAATGAGACTTTTCTGACGCGCTTCGTTTGAGCGAAAAATGTCTCATTCGCTAAATAATCATCTCTCACATACGTATCGAAATGTACTATCCTCGCTCCGCCTTAGTGTTTCATTTTACACTGTCCAGTGAAATTTTAAGTTTAGATAAGGACTTTCACATCTCCTCGGTGTAATTCGTTAGTATTTTCAACACTGGGAAGTTGAGAGTTCGTAAATTTACCAATTTTACACCGGAGAAGTGTATTTTAGCAGAAAAAAAGGCTTTCTCGCACCCAAATATCGCAACGTATCATTACAACTTCGCACTTGGGTGTGACGTTGTACGAATTTTTTCTAACAGTTTAGTGAACTTGAGACGCATGACTTGACCTATTAGTAAACCTTTTATGAACTACCAGAAACGATTTATGAAGTTTCAAACAAATCTGTGCATTCTATTTATATGAGAAAAACATTTTTCATATTAGGAATATTCTGTACTGTATCCGACATGTTTGTTTGCTTGTTCGAAAAGCGTGACAAACCTTTTATGGTATCTTGTGATCTAGCAATATCGTTTTATAAATTTAAAAAAAAATGTTTTATCTTGTTGGTATGGGAAAAAAATGTTTCATATTGGGAATACAAGAGTAATGTAAATGATATATTTGTTCTCGTCTTCAATAAGCATAGATTGCCTAAAGTAAGAATCTTTTATGACTTACTATAAACTACCAATATAGTTTTCAAATTTTGTTATGAAATTATTTCCCTTATTTGTAAGTGGGTTTTTTTATAATACCAGTATGGCATTTGATTTAGTTTTGTGGCTCTTCAAAACGCGTGAATTAATCTATTAACGAACTTTCGATGACCATTCTTAATTGATTAATCAATAGTTACTCAGAAAGTTCAAAAAAAGTTACATTGTTTCTATAAGGTTTTAATTTGGAATACAATACTATCAAGTAAAAAGTTGTTCATTGTAATAGAACACAGTGATTGAGGTTTTAGTGGGCTCTCTGATTTTCTGAAAATAATATTTTCAGTAAGATAGTAGCATAAGCTTGAAATATATTGAAAGTATCCATTCTTTTTTTTTTAGGAAAAAGCCTCCCTCTATAAGGAAGAAAATTGTCCCGTGTAGAAAATTTTGGGTGAACTCACCGTTAATAATTTGAATTTTTTCTTGGATGTTTTAATCGGGTATTGAAAAATATCTTTGGAGAGACCCAATACTATTGTCATTTATTTTCGGACCTTAAATTTGAAGTTGGAATTGATCCAGAAAATCAAGATTTAATTCTTACTAACTCAAAATAATACTGTCAGCAATATTCAGAAGCAGATTAAATAAAAATATAGAAAGTAAAAGCCTTGCATCAAGTATTAATTAAGAATATCGGTCTGAGCGCTCAGCGAGTGTATTTTGAGCTTTAAGTTATTTCCTCTTGAAACAAAGCATCCTCGTTCCGACCCCGTCCTACCTGTTTCAATCTAAAAAAATCTTTAATCTTAAAAACAAGAGATGAAGCAAACTTTTAAACTCCATTGAACACATTTATTCAACTACTATTTATAGTGACTTTTATGTTTCATGTCAGTAAATTTATACAGCTACATAAAAGTAACTTTATTTTCCAAATAAACTTTCCTGAAGTAAAATTTTAGTAGTAAAAATAGTTCATCTTAGGTGTTTCCTTTTTAATGACTCCTTAAAATTTCTTCAATCAAAGAAATGTACTCATATTTCTTCGTAACGCAGAATTTTATTGATCAAGCTTACTCTGTTTTAAAAATTAGTATGTTAAAAATACTTTTAGAATAACTATTTTGTACGTTAAATAAAAATATTGAACAAATACTTGAAGTTTTACATCTAAAAAACTTCCAATGCGGATAAATTATGGTCAAATGCTTTTTTTAGATCACGACTAATTAAGAAGATAAATTCCTAAAATACTAAGTGGATAATGTCGGGTAATGGTCAGACAATATGATGATTGACAGACTGAAAATAGTAAATGGCATATTGGCAAGACACCGGTATAAAATAGGATTACCTCAATCGTATTTTCTTCAATTTGCAAATGTAATTTGTTGTTCCTAAGAATTTGACCTATTTTGTTTTATATATTGAAAATAATCGCTTATATTAAAGATAAGTGTTTGAAATATGTTAATTGAAAAATTTGTTTCAGTAATTCTAAAAACTTCTCGAATTTTACGGAATCTGAGATATTGCGATTAATGTCAAGAGAAAATCCTAATCTTAGGTGTGCAATTTGCATCGAAATGAGATTAAATTTCGATGATTCTGGATTAAACATGACGTGAAATAAACTTAATTATTCGAGCGTGAATTTCCAGTTATATTCAGATGCGGATGCTTCAATTTATATGGAAGTTGGAGAATATATTTGTAAGTTTCCGGAAGTGGGTTACTCGCCTTTTGCCCTTTAGCTTTGACTTCGACAAGACTTCAAACGCAGAAACACTTAAAGCCAATAACAAGAGGGATTAATTACACATCGTATATCTGATGCCCTTTAATTAAATTACAGTGAAACTCTAGTATAGCGTTGATTTTGGGGCTGACGGTGGGTGGGAACTTACTCATCTTAGCACGCTCCGCTTTTGTTTGTTCACGCATGAATGCTCGCCTGAGTGTCAACTGCAGATCCTGCGCACCCTGCGCCGATCCTGTTACATTTACTTGCGGCGCGGCCTCAATTCTCGGAAGGGCTATATAAGGGATTGCTAATAAAGGGTTACACTTTATATATCCGATAACTAAATCAGCTAGATCTTTTCAGCACAATCCACATTAACCCCGCTGAACTAGTGGCAGTCGCAAATTAACTAACACATCTTTTGCCAATTTTCTTAATAAATACAATTTAATTCCTCAGTGCCCAAGATACCCGAATTACCAAATAATTAGACAGTATTAAAATCAAAAACAGAAAATCAAAACCAAGACGTATAAAAAGCAATGTTATCTAGTAGAAAAATATTAATAAAAAATCTGCCCGCTTCGCGGCGACTGTTGGTTCTCGCACTTCGCGCTCGATAATGTATTTACCTCACGCTACGCGCTCGATCTTTGTGCATAGACTTTTAAAACTAAAATTGAAAGTATCAACAACAGTAATTTGGTGATTCTGAATTCTCTTTTGTTAAAGCTTCATCGGCTTTAACGAACACATTCTCATCACGTATCTCGTGCTTCGCACTCGAATTTGATCCTGCAATTTTATATCATTTTCATAAATGTATATTATTATAATTCGTAACTTGCATTGGTATTAAAACAGACGAAGTTTCATTGTCCAGCTGAAAAAATGGCCATTCTTTAAAAAAATTGTTATTAAACGTTTTATTGCAACTTTTGTCGTTTTTTCATAACGCCCGTTAATTCGCTTAAGAGGTTCATTTTCGTGTGTCTTTTGGAATTTTGTAAATGGTATAACTCTAATAATTTTTAATTATATGAAAAAAGTAATTTGGATAAATTGATCGACTTTTTGAATACTTTGAATAACCTTAATGAGAATTCTTGAATATTGAAAAAAATTGTGTCAAAAAGATTCAAAATGCGCTGACTTTTGGAATTTTTATCAAAAATGGTTGGCTGACGAACTTGACCTTTAGTTTAGGATACTAAAAAAGTGACAGACCGGCATAAATACATACAGACCGACAGACAGATGCATGCGTAAGAACCCATTTTTCAGATTCAGGGGGTTACAAAACGTGGGCATTTGACGAAAACTGGGGAAGGGGGTGTCAAATTTTGCACAAAGTATGTGCGTGTATGTATGTATGTATATATTTTAATGACTGTCGGAAATGACGTAGTTGTCAATCGACCCTTAAATTCTCTTGAGTTCTCTGTAATAGTTTCGTGGTATCTCTTGAAGAGGCCAGTCGTACGTATACTCGGTTGGAGAAAAAGCCAAATAAAAAATTTTGTATAAATGCACTTTCTTAAAAATGTGCTTCGATATGCAGTTACTAGGAAATCCAGAAACGTTCTCAAAGATAAGTAATTCATAGCAATTCACTATAATTTTACGATAAAAAAAAAGACATTTTAAGCCTACAAACTAAAAATAACGCTGAGATTTTGAACCGGGGGGAGGGGGGGGGGGGGAACTCTCTTTTTATTGTAGCACAACGCTGCTGAAGGCTGGTGACCTTCTCAGCATAAAAACAAAAACACAAACCCTAGACGACTCTATCGGCTCCAGTTCTACCTCCCCCTCTCCCAATCCTCCCGTAGTAACTGAAGTTTTTGGTGGGACTGACGTTAGAACTACAATCTCCACCATATGACGATTTGATACTTAACTTTGACATGATTTCGACTCAGAAAATAAACTTATTGCATAAAGGTGTTAGTTGGGCGTATAATCTAAACAATGAATAATACAAATTACAAAATAGCCTCGGAAAGGACTGGAACTTTTAATGACAAAAGGCATGCACACGGAAAATCTAAAGGTCATGTTTCAGGCGACGAATGGAGACTGGGTGTTCGGAATGCTAGGGGAGTAAATGATCTAAAGGGAAAAGGAATGCGTGAAACTATGGACGTGAAGAAACTAGACATTTTATGTGTGTCTGAAACAAAGAAAAAGGGTTGCGAAACCCAAGACATAAAAAACGGCGTGTTGAACGGCGGATTTGAAATATGGTCAGGAGTAGACTGTGAATCACATGGTAAGCAAGGAGTAGGTTTGATTTTGAATGAAAGAGCAAAGCAGCATCTCGGAGACCATGGTTTCGTGTCTCCCAGACTGCTGTGGGCTAGAATGAAAGTAGGAATCAGAAGACTATTTATCATAGCATGCTATGCGCCGGTTGATAATGATCTTAGAGAAGTAAAAGATGCCTTTTGGGACACTTTAAATGACACAATAAACATTTGCAAACATGGGGAAAGAGTAATTCTACTAGGAGACATGAAAGGTTGGGTGGGCATCAAAAATCAGGATACTGAAAGAGTATTAGGTAATTTTGGGGATCCAAGAACAAACTATAAAGGAGATAAATTAGTTGGTCTATGCTTAGAAAGGGGTCTGTTTATTACAAATACTTGGTTTAGGCATAAAATGATCCACATGTACACCTGGTCTAAAGGAAATAACCGCAGTATAATTGACTTTGTTGTTGCGGATGAGAGACTAAGAGAGTTAGTCAAAGATACAAGAGTCATGAGGCGTCCTGAATGCAATACTGATCATTACCTTGTGATCTCAAAAATTAACTTAGGTCGGGGATGGAGAAAAAAGAGAACCAAGAAAGCAAAACAAACGCGAATCAAAATTGAGAACCTACAGAAACCGGATGTGCGAATACATTTCCAAAATAAGATAATTGAAAGCATAGATAGGGCAACATGGGAGGACCGTATAAAAAACAAAGATATAGAGGGCGCCTGGACAATGTTACGGGACATCCTTGTTAGGTGTACGATCGAAGTGTGTGGTACCGCAGTTGTAGGAAGAATGTCTGGTGATGCGTGGTGGAATGATGAAATCCAGGCTGCCCAAAAAGCAAAAAGAGAAGCG
>NC_046662.1:78569141-78570566 GCF_010883055.1 Belonocnema kinseyi | reverse complement strand
AACGACTTTGAAGGAAGCAGGAAACTACTTTATAAAAAAATGAAAAGAAACAAAAGTACAGAAATTGTCAACATGAGAAATAGTAGGGGGGAAATGGTATATAGTGCAGATGGAATACTAGAGGCTTTCAGAGACTATTTTAGGAGACAATTCGGAGATGAAGCTATAGGACACCACAACTGCGATATTGAACACGATGCGATGGAAAACTCAATTGAGAAAGTCTGTGTCACTGAGGTTAGGGATATAATTAAGAACTAGAAAAATGGTAAGGCTGCCGGGGTAGACGGTATTAACGCTGAAATGCTTAAACACGGTGGCGAGTACATACCACATAGAGTGTGCGAATTGATAAATTTATGTTTCGAGATGGGAGACGTCCCAGACGATTGGAAAAAAGCGATTATCGTACCAATATACAAGAGAAGGGGAGATAAAAGCGAGTGCAATAATTACAGAGGGACTAGCTTATTAAGCACCATAAGTAAAATATATTCAAAAATACTTATTCGTAGGGTAATGAAAATAACAGAAGCAAATATTTGGGAAGTCCAAAGTGGGCTTATGCCAGCAAGGTCATTTACGGATCAAATATTCAGCTTAAGGCAAATAACAGAAAAAAGTTTGAGAGTAGGAAAAAAAGTTTTCTGTGCATTTGTTGACCTAGAAAAAGCTTTTGACAAGGTAGATAGAAGTAAACTCTGGGAAGTCCTGAAAGAGTATGGAGTCAATGGATGGATCCTACAAACTTTAAAAACAATATATACAGGTAGCAAAGCGAGTTTAAGAGTGAATGGGAAACTGAGTGACCGTTTCGATACTATTCAAAGAGTTAGACAAGGATGCGTTATGTCTTCATGGTTATTTATATTATTTATGGACAAGTGTTTGAGGATAGCTCTCTTCGACGAAGAGGGTGTGGATTTCTAAACAGTAAGGGTACGTGGGTTAGCGTTCGCAGATGATAAGGTTTTTATGGCAGAGTCTATCGAAGACTTACAAAGAATGTTGAATAAACTAGATGCAAGCATGAAGTGCATGGGACTCAAAATTAACGCAGATAAAACAAAAACTATGGTGTTCGAAGGAAAGAGTGAGAAAACACAATGCAATATTCTATTAAATGATGAGAGAATTGAACAAGTTGATAAGTTCGTATATGTTGGTAGCTTATTTACTAGGGAAGGGAAGATAGTTGAGGAATTAGATAGACGAATAAATGAAGGTAAGAAGGTTATTGGTAGAGCAGGTCCCCTTATCAGAAGTAAAAGTGTATAAAATAAAGCTAAAATGGCAATACATAATTCTATATTTTTACCGACAGTACTATACGGTAGCGAGATATGGACTTATCAAGAAAAAGATAAGAGTAAAATTAACGCAATTGACATGAGATTCATGCGCATAATATGTGGGAAAACCCTG
>NC_046662.1:78555415-78569041 GCF_010883055.1 Belonocnema kinseyi | reverse complement strand
ATAAAAGAAGCTAGAGAAGTATGCCAGGACAGGAAAGTATGGCGGCAAATAGTTAATAAAAAGAGTGTCAGTAGAGTGAATGAAGCCTGAAACAAAGACCTTAGCTATTAATGGACCCAAGTGGGGAACCTTACATAACGACTTCGTGAGGTTCTTAGCTTGGGGTGATTGCTAGAGAGATTGATCAGCAACCTGGGTCGGAGCAGTGTTGCAGAACGAACGTGCTATTTACTTAAATAGCACGAGAATTCTGGATCAATCTGAATAATTTCTATCCCTTCCACACACTACCTCTTTCCCCTACCGAGTGAGTCACGCCTACCCCGAAAGGGAAATGGCTTAATGGTGTAATAACAATAATAATAATAATAATAATTCCTTCTCGGATGAGAATGCAAGAATAAACATTAATAAAATTTGGTTGCTCTACTTTTGATGAAAAAAATGAAGTGAAAAAATGTCTGACTAACGAACTTGGCATTTAGCTTAGGACACTAAAAGAGTGTACCAAAGGCCAATCTAATAGATTAATTGTTATCAAAAGTTATCGTCTTTACAGACAGACATAAAGACATACATAATTACAGCCTGACAGACAGACAGACAGACATACAGACAGACACATGCGTAAAAACCCGTTTTTCATATTCAGGGGGTCTCAAAACGTGGACCTTTTGATAAAAACTAGGGGGGTCAAATTTTACAAAAATCTAATATCTTTTCTGATGAGAATGTAAAAATGATTTATTTGTCCTGAATAATTTTTTGATAGTCCTGTTTTTAGTTTTAATCTGAAAAAACAGCATCAAAAACATCAAATGTTCAATTTTTTGAAACCCCACACACGAGACGAAAAAGAAATTAAAAGACAAAAGTTGTGATAAGAATGCGCTCGCGCAGCGGGTAGGTTTTTTTTTTGACTGCTAATGATGTTTTTCATCATTAATGCCAAAACTAAGCATCCTTTCAAAAAATGGTCAATAATAATTTGTAGATCTTTTTTAAATGCACAGTTTTTTTCTACTCATCTTTTACCTTATTTTGCATAGTTTGGCCGAAAAATACAATTTTTGCATTTTTCATTATTTTGTGTGCTGTCAAAATTTGAATTTCGGATTTTTCAATAGAATTCAAAAATTTTTTATGATAATCTTATAGGACATTCAAAAAGCAACATCTTTCTTTTCTTTACTTCTTTCATATCGTGCGTTATTTGGCTTGAAATATTCATTTTAGTGTGTTTTTTTGAATTTTGTAAATGCTATTACTCTGATAATTTTTGATTTTTTGAAAAAACTCATCAGGATAAATAGTTCGACTTTTTGAATACTATGAATGACCGCACAGACAATTTTTGAATTTTGAAAAAAGTGGTCTCAAAAATATTCAAAATGTGCCCACTTTTTGAATTTTTATCCAAAATGGCTGGCTAACAAACTTGACCTTTAGTTTAGGATACTAAACGAGTATACTAAAGGCCAATCTAATAGATTAATTTTTTCAAAAGTTATCGAGTTCACAGACAGACAGTCATACAGGTAGACACATTTGTAAAAACTTGTTTTTCGGATTCAGGGGGTCTCAAAACGTGGACATTTCAGAAAAACTGGGAGGTCAAATTTGACACAAATCTAATACCTTCTCTGATGAGAATGTAAAAACTGAATCTTTTACTATTATTTTATTACAAGTACATATGTCCAAATATTTAAAATTCGTTATGAATTTTCTTCGATTTTTTGACAATCTAAACGTGACACAGAATAACCTGAACCCGTCAGCTGCTGGCGGTACCGTGTGATACCAGGCGTTTGACTTCTTTTAAATTAGTGAATCGGTTAAGTTTTAATTATTTAGTTAAACTGTTAGTCATTTAAGTAATTAATTAAATTAGGAAATGAGCTGATTAGTTTAAGTTACTTAAAGTAATATAGCTGAAACATCGAAAAGGAGTTGAAAATCCGAGACAGAAAAAAAAAATTCCACAGCTGCCCAGGAAAAAAGAAACCATTGAAAAGACAACTGTGTGAATTGCGTATCTGTCATTTGCAAATTCAGGAAGTTAAAACTGAATCGGTTTGCGACTATTTGAATCGGTCATTTTTTCAATGAGACCGAATTTTTTAAGGTTAAGCTGTCATATTTCACACAATTTTTTAAATTGATAAATTTAAATGCAAGTCTACTATATTCCTTATTTTATTTTAGTTCTAGATGTTGTAAAGACTTTTCGCAGCATATAAGTTGTCAACAAAATAATAACGACTAAAAGTCTTTAGACGGAAAGTTTAAGATATTTTTACTCTTCGCTTAATCTGTCGTTAAATCTGGAAAAAGTAGAACACCAAAAATCTAAGAATCTATTTAATAAATAGTGAAAAACTTGAGATTCCTTAAAATTCTTTAAACAAATTGTAATTTCTTCTTTGGAATACTTTAGAAATAATTTTAAATATTTCCAATGTTTTACCACTATTTACGAATATTTAAAATATCTTTAGATCACTTTCAAATTTCGTGAACTTACATAATATCTAAGCTAAAAACCCATGAACCTTTAAATACATCCTAGTACCTCATAGATGCTGTAAAATCATTATATAATTCAGATCTTAAAAATCTAAAAAATCTTTTAAAATCTTTGGAAATAGCTTAAAATATTGAAACGCTCTTCAAATAAACGTGAAAATTCATTAAAATATTGAATGATGATGAATGAAGTGATAAATAAAGTAATTTAATATACTCTAAAATTCGTTACTTATTCAATTAGAATACAGTTTTTCTTACTAATTGAATTATTATTAACGATATAAATCTGAATTAGTCGTTTTTTTACTAGAGATTACTAGAAAGGCCTACTTGTTAAACACAGGAAAAAAGTATCAACTTTAAATTTTAACATCAGTTTGAAATTATTGAAATTATGGAACATATACGATTCTTTTTAAGAGATAATAGGTAAAAAATAGAGACCCATAAAATTTGACATTATTCCGATTTGAGATTTGTTAACTGTAATCATCTTTTTATGCAAATAATATATATAATAAATTTCAAAATATATTTTCACTGCTCTATTAATTAAAACAATTAATAATCTTTTTATTCTTGCCCTAAAAAAATTGATATTGAATTTTAAAGTATAAATTAGGAGGTGAACAGATTGAACCTACAGAAGCGACTTTACACCGTTTTACGATAATTAAAAAAACTTCAAATTATATTTCTTTTATGTTTCTACTGCTTTCTATTACATATATATTTCTATTTACAGTTTATCATTTTTAAGTCCATTAATTTTTTTTATTTTCTGCATTTGTTAAATTAGAAGTTCATAATACTATTGATACAAACATTTTCTATTTTCTATGCAGTCTTTTCGAAATAACGAGCATTTAGGTAGTAACTTTTAAATGTCAAATACACATAATGCAGTGTGAAATCAGAAACTGAAAAAAAGTTTTGATGTGCAAGCTTCGAATTTTTAAGTTTTTATTTCAAATATTTTGATCTGATGATTTGTAGATTAAAAACTGTTCAATTTAAGACGTTTCGACTATTTTTCCGATATTAATTTAGTATTTAAGTACTTAAAATAATATTAATAATATAATTTAAAATAATTTGAAATACACTGTTTCACCTTTTGCTTTGGAATAGCGAGAAGAGAGCTGATAAATTATTAGGATTAAATGTCGAATTTCCATTCTCACAATGAATCCATCCACAGTTTGCGGCACCTTGCACAAATTGATATTGGCTGGTGGACCACATGTTTATCGATGGTTACGGAATCATTAGCTACCTGTAATATCACTAGTTATATCTACTAAAATCACTTGCCGAATTTTAATACCAGAAAAATAGTTTTTTCTATTTTTGAAATTTTCTAAATTTGTAATTTTTGGTAATTTTTTGAAACTTTTGTGATATTTATCGAATGCCATAAGGATGATTTTCAAGTATTTTTATCGTGCACCAGAGAATTTGCATCCAAGCACCTGCAGTAAATAATTTATAATGTTTAAGCTTAAAACCTTTAAACTTCAAGGTTATTTTTTTATATACGTGCCTCCTAAGAGATAATTTTATAATCAGAATCGTTGGTTTGATTATTTTCCTCCACGACACATAAATTAAATGAAGAGTGTTCAAATGTGATACTGAGAAGTGATTTCCGCTTTTATTAAAATAATGGTCCATTCCTTTAAACATTATTCAACTGGCTATTAACAGTCGAAAATTAAAAACCACTGTTTTTTTGAAAATTAGACTAATGTTTAAATAATTTGTTTTTTCTTTAAAAATTTTTTTACTGAAAATTTAACTAGTCTATTTTTGCCCCTGTAGGAATCCAATCAGGGATCCGATCGGGTCTCAGCTGGATAGCCCCGCTTTAAGCCGGGCGCTGGTCGGGAATCCGGCCGGGATCCAGCTAAAAACGTTACGGTAAACTGGTCGGGTCCCGGCTTCAATACTAGCCGGGATCCGGTCGGGTAATCCGGTCATAAAGCGGTTAATAAATCTTGCTTCAGGCGAGAAATTGTTAACTTGTTTTGTCTTTTAAGGCTCATCGTAAGTCTAGCAAGAAAATTGGAGTAGAATTTTATTCCCTGATGATAGAATCTCATAGCAATTTGGAAGCCACGTGGTGATTTAAGGTTAGGAAGGGAGAAAGTAAAGACTGTATACACAAGACCATATTTTAATTAAAAATAATAATTATTCACGCTCTAGGTGAGGGTTTCAAACTAATTACTGAAATAACGCTGATTTTAACCACGAGTCTTGATTTTATTTGCGAACTTTGAAGAGCCGACGCGACGTGAATGCAAGGAGCATTCTCGTTCCAGGTGCGAAACTGAACATTACTGAGTGTATGCAGACGACAGACACAGCAAGCGCTATATATGGCGGTAAATTTGAAATTGTACAGGCTAAACATTGTCTGAATATAGAGAAGTTTATAACAAGTGTATCATTTCTGTTGTTGCACATAGCAGAATCGATAGCAGTTTAATTTAAAATGTTTAATTATTCCAAAAAATTTAATGTTTTTTTTTAAAGAATTTAAAAAAGCTCATTTTTGTTTCACTGATCTAATAAATCTTTAAATTATAATTTTCAAGTAATAATTCATCTAGCATCCATAATTACGTCTTTGATAATATCATAAATTAATAAATCATAAATCATAAATTCTAAACATATAACAGGATTTTAAAAGATTTAAAATATGAGTTAAAAAGTTATATTTTCAAATATTTGAAAAATAAACTGTGGGAGTTTTTATTACTGATATTATAGATATTACTGATTATTACTGATTTACTGATTATTATTTTGGATCTTTTGGATCTTTTGTGGTAAAAGATATATACAGATGTCTACTGGGGCGATTTCCATTTCATCGCGGTGTACCTGCTTGTCTTACCCTCTCTACTCGACTTCTCCTCACGTCCCTGAATGACCGACATTGCTATGCCGGGCTTTTCCAGCGGGGGCTCCTTTGTCCTAATATAATATAATACAATATAATCTAATTCAAGGCTCATGCCAATTGCTTTAAAGTACCTATTTAACGCCGTCACAAGGATTTCAAGGTGCATTTTTAAAGAGTTAAAGGGTTTAAGGTCGTCCATGTATAAAAGTATGTCCATGTATATCATGGGATATAACCAGGGTTGGCCCAGCCAGTAACCGGCCGGCCCTAGACTACGTGATTCGAGAAAAATGTAGCCCGACCGGCTCCCGTCCGGTTCCTGTCCATGAAACCTAGCCAGGGGTAGCCAGGCCGGGATCCGACCAGAAACCTTGTTGTATTAGGATCAACCGGGGGAATTTCTACACGGCTGGTTGAAAGTTTATATTTTTTAGCTGAAAGTTCAAATATTAGTATGAAAATTCATGTGCTTTGTTTGAGCCCTCCGCGCTCGTTCTTGTTCGTCCCCCACATTTGTAAATTGACCTTTTAAAATTAAAGGTCAAACTAGCGACAGCTGTTTTTTGGTAATTGTGAATTCTCTTTTGTAATACTGTACCTCGATCCGGGACTGCTTCTTCAGATATTGTAAAATAAAGTAAAAATCTTATTTTTCATGATTATTTTAACATTTGTTCCTTATTTGGTATTCATCTTTATTCGCAGCTACCCTACAGAATGTAATAATTTCAAGAAATGTCACGAATAATACAAAACTTACGCGTTCTATCAAAAAGTGGGCTTCGGAAAATTTTTAGATACAATATAGGCGAATAATTTTGTTATCAAACATTTTATTCTACCTTTTGTCGTTTTTCCAAGATTATAATTAATTAATTTTCAATGCTATTTTCACGTTCACAACAAAGGATACGCACTTATCAAAAAAATTATTTATGCCCAATTTGTCGTTTTTCTAAAAATTCTAATTTTTTTCGATGTTCTTTTTTACAATTTCGTAGATCATTTTTACATAGACAACTTTTTCCAATTGAGATATTTTCGTATCTGGGAGTTTTGTCGAAAAAAAAATATTTTTATTTTTAACGTGATTTTTTACGATTAAAATACAAACTGCTCGTCCTATTAAAAATAAAAAAAGGTATAAAGCTTTTTTTGTGTGAATAGTTATTGTAATTTCTATTTTTGTTGCATTTTGCCTACTTTGCCGCAAATGGAAAACCAGAACTGGTTGTCAAAAATGCTGGTTAGCGAACTCTACAGCATAAAATTCAAATATCCAAATTTATTACTCTTGAAAGTTATAAAAAGTCATAAAAAGTATATTATATAGGATCTGAAAACAAAATATTGAGATTGATCTTCTTAATTCAGTAAATTTCTGCATCTCTTTATGTGACTAGAGAACTTATGAGTCAATATTTCAAGAGAAAATACGATTTTTTCCGTATCTTATCGAAAGTTGCGTTATCATGATTGTAAAATTTTATGATAACACCCTTTGCATAGGGTGTAGTATAGCCATGCTAAAAAAATAAAAAAAGGAGGTTGCTTAATTCTCTGAGGTAAAGTGATCCACAAATAAATGATAAAATCTACTCCCTCTTTCTTGTTTATTTTCGCATTGCAAAGACTTTCAACTCAGAGTTATTTCATCTTTAGTAAATGGAAACTAGAAAATGGGACAATGGTGTATCATTACAGAAATGGTACTGTAGTACTTGAAATGCTTTTGAAAATTCGACTTTATTTTATTTCTCATATAGAAAATTTACCTTCCCATTTTTGTAAAGCCACAAAGGTTATTGCTTTAAAGAATCATTTAAGTACAGCCTTTTGTCGTAAAAAAGAATTTTCGTTTCATAAAACTGCCCTTAGGCTTTATAATATAGTAAAAGTTCATTTGATGTTTCCTTTGAGTCACGAAACGAGGCTGCATTTTTATTTGATGAAACAAACTAAGTGAGGCGCTACTAACATTTTTAATTCAACTAGAGCATTGTGCGTGCTACGCGTGCACTAATGACCCTTTCTTTAGAAAAAAACACAGTTTATATTCAAACGACACAAGCTATGTAAAAATTATTAGAAAATAGTTGACATCCAAAAAAGCTACAACTTTGTGGAAAATAATTTGTTTGTTAGGGCGCATATTTTTTATTTTAAGCGTAAAAAAATAACATATCAATAGAACATTTTTTTAAACACATGGTACTAAAAAGCAATTCCAGGCCGACGTACAGAAATTAATGTGATATTCGTTTGATGTAACAGAGTTGCACTCATTGTAAAAATGTCGCACTTCGGTTCGTTAAAGCCGAAGGAGCTTCAACAAAGGAAAATTTACAATCACCAAATACATTCGTCAATGCTTGACCTTTGCTTTTAAAAGTTCCTTGCACAAATATGTAAAAAGTACAGAGACCGAGCGCGTATCGCGAGGCGAACACATTATGGAGCGCGAAGCGCGAGGACCAACAGAGGCGCTCCCTATGCGCGATAAAATTTACTTAAGGACATGTGATACTTCGTCGTGTGGTCATTCGGGTACAGGACCCCCGGCTTTTTTCCACAAAAATGAAAATTTTTTAAAATTAAATTCAGAGATGCTATCAAATATCATAACGGACGTCCCGGACTTTCTTTTGAGGGATAATAACAAAAAAATATCATTTCGATATTTTGGAAATTATTTATGAAATAAACTGTTTAGATTGCCTGCAAACAAGGTTAGTTACGGTGTTTATCTGTAAGTCCAAAGTTTTACGGCCAAAAATATTGTGTAGTTTGGAAGTAACTCTCGGGAGAATTGTAACACACTTAACCTCGAAATATACACACTCGTTTTTAGCAAAATCGAAATTTTTGTAATTAATCCACAAACAAAGTGTGCAGGGACGTCCGTTAGCATGTTTGCTATCTTTTCCAAGATTTTGAAGACAACATATTTATTATTCTAGGAAAAAAGCCAGTTGAACCTAAAACTGGTAAAATCGATAATTTTCTAAGTATCACATGCCCTTAACAAATTTAATTGAAAACTCTTTTTTTTAATTAGTTTTTTTAACTAAAAATATAGCTATTTCATTTTTACTAGAAGCTTGCTATATTTTAGTTAAAAATTCACTTCTTTTCTTAAAAACTCGTCTTTTTTAGCCGAAGATATAAGTATTTGGTAGAAAGTGCGTATTTTTGAGTTATAAATTCAATTTGCTTTACAATTCGTCTTTATGATTTGAAAACTCAACATTTTACATGAGAGTTTTTTTCTTCACTTATTGAAAAATCTTTCTTGGTAAAAATTTAACTCTTTTGTTGCAATTTTGTATTTTTTGGTTTAATTAAAAGTTTTTTTAATTAAAATATTTTTTGTTGGAAATATCAATTATTAAACTTCTTGTTGAGAATCAATTTTTTAAATAAAAGATTCTTAAAGTTGGTTAAAAATATAACTATTTTCGTGGAAAATCTTTCTTCGTTGAAAATTAATTATTTCAACTGAAAATGTAATAAGGAATTTATATTAATAAATCTGAAATTTTTGTCAGTTTTTATTATACACACAAACATGACATTCGTTTTTCATCAACTGTATTTAGCAACATTATTTCCTTCGAGTTTAAAATGACCCAATCAGTATTGAGGAAAAGTGAAAATAATGCTTTCGAGATTTTCGTGACATATTTATTTTTTAGAGGAAGATTGTCTATTCTGGCTGGAATTAAAATTGTATTATAAAAAATGTGACCGAAATGTCTTTTCAGAAGAAAGCAAAAAATATTCCCCATCCACGTATTATTTTTTAAAGAAGCGAAATAATTTTGTATTTTGAAGTGCAGAACTAAGATACAGTAGATATAAATTTTTCTTGGAGTTACTATTTTGGGAAAGGCACATTCATACTGCAAGATCATTTCTAATAATTGGCAACGTTTCAGGTGAACGCAGCTGTTAGTTGTTACTCACCTCTAAGATAAAATTTTATTCTTGAAAAACAATCTCCTTGATTGCTGTATATTTAATGAAAAATACATTTTATATCAAAAATATGAAATATAAAATATCATTGTAAAATTTCAATTCTTATCAATTATAGTAGATCATTAATATTCTATTTTTGAGCTATGGGACCGTTCAAAAAATACGTCATATTAGTTTTTAAAATTTTTCACCCATCTCCTTCTTCGTCACAAAAAATCGCATAAAGATTGAACCCCGCCAGGACATTACAAATTAGAAACTCTCTTCCTCTCTTTTAGGTGCAAATTTTGTATTCGATTTCATTTGATAAATGCCTAAAATAAAACGTAAAAACATAAACATAATATTTTAACAGACTTGATAGCCAAAAATACTCTATTAAATGGGATATAGGATGATTTCTCACGAAAATAGCAGAACATTAAGGGAATAAAGTTGTTTAAATAAAATTAAGTTCAAAATATATTGCATTTTCAACAAAATAGTCGATTTAAAAAAAAGATTAAATTCTTAACAAAAGAAATGCATTTTCGAAAAAAGAGTTGGGTGTTCCAATTGAAAAGTAAAATTATTCGGGAAACAGTTAAATTTAAAACCCGATAGGATGTATTAAAAAAAGAAAAACATTCATTTGAGAACAAGCAATTGCATTTATAACCAAATAGGTAAACTTGCAGGTAAAAGAGACGAATCTTTAATCAAATAGTGGAATTTTCAGCCTCTAAAGGCATATTTTTAACAAAGCTGTCGAATGTTCAAACATAGCAGAATTATATTGAGTCAGAAACAGTTAATTTTGTTAACTAATATTCGAATATTTAAGCCAAAAAGACGAATTTCCAGCCAAGGAACTTTTCTACAAAAAAAAGATGAATTTGCAATAAAAAGTCAATCCTAAAAAACTAATATTCAATATAGAATTTGAATTTTCAAATAAAAAATATGACTTTCTAATAGAATAGTTGAATATAGGATCTGCAAAGATAAATTTTTAACCATATAGTTAGATTAGTTTAATTTTCAATCGAATAATTCAATTTTTAAGCTAAAAAGAATAAATTTTTGGAAGACAGTTGAATTTTTAAGAACCAGAAAAAAATTTAATTTTTAATCAAAAACATTATAATTTTATGAAGAAGCTGAATTTTGAATAAAAAATGTAAAAGTAATTTGAAAAAAAGAAAAAAGACAATTTTTCAACAAAATGATTGGGTCCTGGGCCAAAACAGATTAACTGATTACCAGACAGTTACATTTTCAACTAAAAAAGATCATATTTCCACCAAAAGAGATGATTTTTGAAACCAAAAAGACCAATTTTCCACAAAAGACTTAAATTTTCAACCAAGGCAGATTTTTCAGTCAGAAGAGAGAAAAAAAATTTCAACCAAATTGTGGAATGTTCAAAACAAAAAGAAGATTTTTTTAAAGAAGTTGAATTTTGATTCCCTAAAGGGATGAAATTTCCAACCGATCAGGTAAATTTTTAACAAAAGAGTTGGATTTTCTACCACAAAAGCTTTCTTGAATAGAGAAAAAAAACAGATTAACAAAATTGTTAAATTCTCACACCAAAAACGCGAATTTTCTATAAAATAGATTAATTTTCAACCCCAAAATATGAATTTTCAACATAAGCAGTTAAATTTTTAGGCGAAATAGTTAAATTTTGAACTAACAAAGATACATTTTCAACCAAATATGAAATAGATAAATTTACAGTTAAAAACATTAATTTTTTAAATTTTTTTAAACAACCAAACTATGCACAAAATAGTTAAAATTTCAACCAATGAGATGTTTCATCAAAAGTAATAAATGAATTTTTGATAAAGCAGATTAAATTTTGACCAAGCACTTATATTACCAATCAAGAAGATTATTTACTTAAAAAAAAAAAAACGAATTTATGCCTATTCACTTTAAAGAACGAATAATTGAATCCAATAAATTATATTGGATTTAATATTAGTCGATGAAGATACCAGTACAAAATACAAAATTTATGGTTGCACAAAATTCACTGAAAATGAAATTACATTTTTTTAGCACTTTCTCGAGTAGTTATTGCATTGCACTTCTTTTTTAGACTAGATATGTTGTATTCTTATAAAGCGAGTTACAGGCAGGCACCTCGAACCAAATTGCTTTCATTACGCGGTTTCATTAAACACGTTTGTGACTCTACACACATTTATTCTCGGTAACTAATTTATAGAGAGTGCAACCAAGAAGCTAGGATAAATTAATCACAACCATTCGATTAAGTGATTAGCTGTATAAAAAATAGAACAATTTAAAAAATGATGGAGAATTTAATTCAAATAAAATATTCTCAAAATTTCAAAAACTTATGATTATTGTCAACATAAATTTCCAATTTGAGAAGAAAAGTAACTTTGAATAAAAATTCAGAATGATAATTTGTTTTCAAGTCCATACAAATTTCAATAAAAAAGTGGAAAAAATGTCATTTTAAATAAAAAAACATTTAAACTAATCCAAAAAACGGTTTATTCTTAACCAAAACAGATTAATTTTAAATTAAACAGATGAATTTTTATCCACAAAAGATTACTTGTTTACCAAACGAGTGGAGTTTTCTACAAACAGGATGAATTTTCTAACAAAAACGAGGAATTTTTAACACAATAATTACATTTTTAAACAAATAGATGAATTTTGTACCAAAAAGATGAGTTCTTAACGAAAAATGTTATACATAAATAATATTTCTATGAAAAAATATTTCAATTTCAAAACAAAAAGATTAATTTCTTCTATTTCAACTAATAAAGATTTTATTTCGCATCAAAAACAATTAAAATCATCCGAAAAAGACGAATTTTGAAAAAAATAAATCCCGTAAAACTTAACAAATGTTCTTAAAATCTCTAGATACTTTTTCGAGATGTTTTGAATTCTTTAAAACTTAAAATTAATCTTTTAAAATAAAACCTAAATCATTTTATACTTTACTAGAAATCTTATTGTTTGTACTTTACTCTTAAAGCTCAGCTCTCTAAGTTTTAGGCATTAGGTCACACCCCTTTGCTCTCAGGTCTTAATTTCTATGCTTATAGATCATAGAGTTCATGACTTTTAAGCACGTAACAATTGTATCTCTAAAATCACGCGCTTCTCTGAATTAATCTCTTGAAATTTCTCTTCGTGTACCGACAATAATTTTTTGCCAGTACCGACAGTGTATAAATATCGTAAATTACGATATTTTAAGTTTTTGTTCATAATTTAAATTTTATTATCTCTCTGAAAGTGTGAAAACGTCTTCAAATTATAATGTGATAGCAAAAGCTTATGCATATAATTATTTCTAAATGATAAAAAATCTTTCAGCATTAAAAATGTATCTTTTGGTAATAATGTTGAAAAACATTTCGAAACGAATATTAAGAAATCAAATTATTTGGTTGTAAACTTCAACATGCAAAATAGATTGTGCATAAAATTCGTAATCCTTATTAAGAGATAAACAAATTAAATCCAGACACTAAAAATCGTGTTGACGGAGTGTCGCAAATAATCAAATTTTCTACAAAAATGTATGCTAGATATCGTAACACCTCTTTTCTTTTTAGAAATCATTATTCAGCTGGAGAGACCGCTCCAAAAATAATAGATTAATAATTTCTTAAAATAAAAATTTGAATACGATCAAACGGTTTTCATCCAAAGATTCATACAATTTTGAAACCTTTATATACTTTGAAAATAAATAGAACACAAAATTGGAAAATTGTCGCGATTACAGCTTCAATCTAATTTAACATTAGGGGAGTATTTTTTCTTCGAACTTGTTCTCGGGTGAACCCGGTTTTTCATAATATCCACGGACTAAGTCAAGTGACTAATGAGATAAAGATGTTATAAGTTAATTTAATACGATATTGAAAATCTTTTGCGAAGATGCTGCAGACACAAAATTAGCAGCATTTTGTAGTTTGGAGTTCGTTTTTACCGCTACTATCCTTACACAATGGTCGCCTCTGGTTGCTTTCTTAAAGCTACCATCTGCCACCCCACAAGTTTTAAAGTAACAAATTCTTATGGTGCGGTGTGAACTCGCATGGTCCCTTTCTCTCCATTATTTGCTCTTATACTTAACCAGAGATTCTGACTATATTAGCAGTGTATAGCGGCATGCGCTTTTATATATATGTTTAATATAATATATGTGA
>NC_046662.1:78550920-78555315 GCF_010883055.1 Belonocnema kinseyi | reverse complement strand
TTTCTGTTGTGACTTTACGATAAATGTAATGGAAGTTTATTACCAAAACGTAATGTAATTTTACAATGCATGGAATTGTACAGTCACAATGTAGTATTGTGAATTTAAAACAAATGTTTTGTAATTTCACAACATCCAAAAAATCTACATTACAATACATGTGCTGTAAAATTACTATTACATGTATTCTGAAATTGCATTACTTTTTGGTAATAAACTTCCATGACATTTATTGTGAAATCACAATAGAATTTTTGACCGTGTAGATATAATATTTGTGTAAAGTTGGAAACATTTACAATATTGGGGAAAATTGTGTTTTTAACTTTTCTATAAAATAAAAGGGAAAATACATATTCTGGGGTAAACATTTAATATTATAAATATGAAAGCTTCCAATCTTTCATATTCAATTTAAATTTTCTTCCGAATGGAATTCATATGTAGATTTGATTGAAACAATTTTTAATTTAAAAAATATATTTGATAGAAATCTAAAGATTTCAATAAACTCATTATTCACGAGGTTTTCGCGTAATATAAACTTTCTTAAGAAACAGAATTCAAAATAAAAATTTAGGGGAATATGTTTTTCATCTGAAAGCAAAAACAGAAGTTGGAATTTTTGCGGTAACTTTTAGAATGTGTTGATTTTCATTTTTATACCACGAAATAATATAATCTGTAGCAGAAACCTAAAGTTTGAAAACAATTGATAACTTTTATGTAAAATACTGTCGAAATCACTAACATAATCTATACGAATACCATAACTCACGAAAAGATTACATGTGCTTTTGTAGGTTATGTTAGAGATTTTGACAGCATTTTTCATGGAAAATATCGATTGTTTTCAAACTTTAAGTTTCTGATGCAGATTATATTATTTCGCAGTATATAAATAAAAATCAAGGCATATTTTAAAAGTTACTACGAAAATACCGACTTCTGTTTTTGCTCTCAGATGAAGAGCATATTTCTCTGAATTTTAGTTTTTTATTCTGTTTCTGAAGGAAATCTATATTGCTATAATCTATAATCTATAATCTATAATCTATAATCTATATCTATATCTATTATATTAAATTTAATATAAACATATGTAAACTTACCTTTTGCCTCACTTTTGAGTAAATTATTGTACTCCGATATTTCACAAAGTAAAAAACATACTTTCAGTTGATACATATAATGAGCCGCAGCTTCACAGCGGCGGACACGCGAAACTTTCAATTCACAATACGTGTATTGTAATTTCACATTACGTTTTGTATTGTGATTTATTGTAAAATCACAAACATTTTTAGCAGTTTATAAATATAAATATATATATCAGTGTATAGCAGCATACGCTTATCTTGAAGGTCGTGGTTCGAACACTTGCGTGAATTGATTTGTCATTTTCTTTGTGAATAATGGAGTGTTATGTAATTACTAAGTGTATTTCAACTGTTTTTGATGTTGAAAGAGTTTTGAAAAACCCAAGTCAATTTACATCATATGAAGTTATCACTTCTGTCGGGCATTTCTCGATGGCTTACGTGTTTTTAGTCGCTGGCTTCCTGATAGTCTAGGAAGTCTCGTACAATGTAACAGGCGCTTAATAAAACCGCCTGTTGAGCTGCTGCCAGTAGCCTACTGACTTCTAAATGTTTAAAATGGTCAGCACATCTTGCGTGCATATTTCCTGTAGCTAAAATCACAATATCCCGATGCAACCGGAATGTGTATGTTGTCCACTCTCCTGCTCCTCCTATACTAGAAGGTAAGCAAGAATGAGAAATTTATGGAAGATACTTCGTACAACACTGCTCCTTAGAGTGCGGTCTCTAGCCGAGGATGACCTTACACGACTGATGGCATAGCTGGAGGTCCACCTCTGGATACTTTTTTAAAGCTACCAACTTTTGTACAATGTTGGGAGGAACAGTGTTGACGGATCAGATGAAGTGATTCCAGAAGATCAGCCTTTTGCATCTGCCTCGCGATGGAGTGAGGCTGATGCTAGCAAGCCGGAATTTTTTTAAGTTGGATAAGAAATTAAGCTTTCATACCTCCAATGCAACCGATTATGAGAACCACAAGATAAACTTTGTATCCTTGGTACAGCCAGCTCAGCTCCAAAAGAAGAGCATGATATTTCACCGGATTTTCTTCCTCCTTCGCTTTGATATTACGATCAGCTAGTCTGAATCAGCTGCCTGAAATTTTGGAAAATGTGAAATTCCAGTAGATCTTACACTGATCTTTCTCTACAATGGGCTCCAGTCCCCCCTGGGCGTATAGGAAAACGAGCGTTAAATCAACACGACATAAATGCCGAAGATGGTAATAGAACACTTTTAGAGCCTCATTGCATCTATATATCCGAAGCGTGCATACTTTGTGAATCCACTGAGAACATGTCCAAGTGTTTCTGGCTCAATCCAGCAGATTTGAGAAACATATTGGACAGACCCATTGATAGCTCTTCTCTACGTATGATGCCGTAGAATTTACCATGAAGGGGCTTGTCAGAACTGTCTCTTGGTAAAAGTGAATTTTCTGCTTCCAGTAGACGACTTTTGAGCACCAAAGGTGTTAGTGATGCTAGGCCATGTGCAGTATCGCTGGAATAAAATGGGAGACCAAGCTTCTCTGGGATCCTATCTGCAGCACGGTATATAATGCCCCAACATTGACGACTTCATGTTAAGGTACCAGTCGGATTAGAGAATCAGTGCTTTTTAGAACTGAGCAGGCTGTAGCTAGAACTGTTCAGCAAACCTCTACTGCCTTTTTCTCGAGGGAAGTATGTACGAGGTAAGGGAGATGTAGCATGATAAATTCAATGGATTGTCATCATCTTGCATGTGCTTCGGTCAAGTTGCTTTAACTCATAGACATTCTATTTTACTACACCAAACGTGTAGAGTATTATAGGAACGGCTAGAATATTGATCGCATTAATCTTAATCTTCCCACGTGATGCGGAAGCACAAATTCAAGATACTGATATGTTTTTTCATTACCCAGATGTTGAATGGTATTTCAACCTATGAGCTGAAGATCCTGATCTTCATGCGATGATGTATTTTCTAGTATTCCTTTGTATAGATTGACGCAGGCATACTCGTCTAATTCAAGGCTCATGCCAATTGCTTTAAAGTACCCATTAAACGCCGTCACAAGGATTTCAAGGTGCATTTTTAAAGAGTTAAAGGGTTTAAGGTCGTCCATGTATAAAAGGTGGTTATCCTTAAATTCTCTTCTGTTCGGCGGGCCACATAGGTATTCAGAGCTTTTCCCTCGGAGCACAATAGATATAGGCAAGAGGGAGAATTTGAAAAGTATCGCACTTAAAGAGTCTCTTGTCTGTTCTCAGCAGTTATGATAAATATTGTCCGCCATAAGAGCATAATCTCTGTAATACATCTCACTATTTTTGGTTGCCTCCAGGCAACCTGCAATAACTCTCGTGCATCTGAGTTGTTCAACTATTGCACTCCATACCGGCTCGATAGATGTTAATATCCTCTCTTTGAGGATGCTTAAAACATCACGATCAAGAAGTTAGCTATGCATATAGATATGAAAATTCGAACTTGAATAAAAAATGAAATAATAGACATAGAATTGAAATATGCAAATAAGTAGAAAGACATAGTAGGTACAATAGATACTAATCTCCAGTTCGTAGGTGTACCCATTCATAAATGAGAGGCGAGATAGGGATGACAAGATTTAAAGTGGACGTGCCACACATGCCAAAAGGTCTTGTTTTTGGGCAGATGGCTTTTGAATGACTAGAGCCAGATTTGTTTATAGCTCCAATCATGCCCTCACACTATTCCGCATTGCGAAATCCGGCAAGGAGTTTACGTAGGACAATACTATACTAGTTTGCTTATGAACGTTAATTTAAAATAATATTTTAATGTGTAAGAATCACAATTAAAAATATTTTCTTGGAGTCAATCCCAAAAGTTTCGTTTATTAAATGTAATTACAGACATTTATAAAACGAAAATTAATGACTCTTACTTTCGAAAATAATATTTACAATTGAGACAGTCTAGACGTTTTACACTTATTTATAATTAAATAAAAGCAAATTTCGAACATAATAGGAAGACTTTAAAGAAAAAAAAACGATTTTTTACTAAAATAATAAGTATTGAATCACGAAAATGGATTTTTAACAAAAAATAATTTTTAAATCAAACAGTTGAATGTTTACTCGAAAATATTAATCGTCAACCAACAAGATTTATTTTTTACAAGATGCATACGTTTATTTTAATATTTAAAAATCAGTAATTGAGACTCCGGATTCTATAACCACGCATAAAATTTGCCTGGCCGCTTCAGGCCGCTCGAGTTGGCCCCTGATGGCTTGAAAATCAGTTTTCGAAA
>NC_046662.1:78544629-78550820 GCF_010883055.1 Belonocnema kinseyi | reverse complement strand
GCTATGAGAAATGTATCAGCCGTGGAGGAGATTATGTTGAGAAATAAAAAAAAAAATTCTTAAAAACGTTGTTTTTCTTGGTCAGGCCGGAAACTTATCAATTCACCCTCGTATTTGGACAAAAATTAATGCATTCTGCTTAAAATTCGTTAAAATTTTCTTGATGGAAACAAATCTTTTTTAAATTTGAAAATCAACTATTCCATCTTTGATCAGAAAATGTATTCTTTTTAGTTGCCAATTTAAATATTTTGTACAAACTTCATATACGTCGTTCAGAATTCGCCCATTTTAAGAATATTATTTTGGTTGAAATTCCAAACTTAAATTTCCCAGAAAGAAATTTACTACCAAATGAAACAGTTGGATTAAGAACAGACGAATTTTTTACAAACTTTAACTGTAGAATTTTTAACAGCCAATTTCTCTGAAAAAATGCAGCATTATCAACAGACAAATTTTGTACAAAATCAATTGTTGTATTTTCAACTATGCTGCGGAAAATTCCATAATGCTATAGTAGCTAGCGAGTGTCAAAACATAGACGTGCCGTTGGAATCGCCAAAAAACATAGATCCAGAATATAATATTATTAAATTGCTGATCTGAAAACAAAAAAATTTTATGTTTCGCATTTTCTTCATCATTAAAACAATGGCGCGTCCCGCTGTGAAGGCTGGACACAACACTCCTGTTTAGTCAGCGACGTGAGGGTAAGTCTAGTGGAAAGTCTTAGTGGAGCAGGTAGGTGGCAATGAAATGAATACTGCCCCATTTACCTACCTTTATTATTCGGGCAGTCGTCATTTCTTCCACGGCTACCTGCGTGCCCTTCCCCTTCCAGTGTGCAGCGACACTACCCCTCACTGGATTCAAAGTTGCTCCAGGCTCTCGATGCTATGTCCCCTGTGAAGATAATCCCTTTGTCTTAAAACTTATATCTATTTATATATGAAGTATATCAGTATGTCCAAAAAATAATTGAAATATAAAAAATTAGATTAATTCCAATCTAATAAAGTATAAATATGATATATGAACATTTTGTGAATGATAAATGATACAATTTTCCACATTTGGTCAATTACATACATACAATTCAATACAATTATAAAT
Source organism: Belonocnema kinseyi (assembly GCF_010883055.1). Lineage (NCBI taxonomy): Eukaryota > Metazoa > Arthropoda > Insecta > Hymenoptera > Cynipidae > Belonocnema > Belonocnema kinseyi. The sequence goes on along the minus strand of NC_046662.1, from coordinate 78,549,704 downwards.
AATATATAAATAAAAACAATAAATACAATTTTCCACTTTTTCAGTTATGGTGGATTAATAATATTGTTTCAAGTTCACAAAAGTAAGTGTTTGAACAAGTTATTATTATTATTATTATTTATAAAAATATTATCTTTTAATAATTCTCGTATGTTGCAGTTTTTTCTACAAAAATTCACTTTTGGTCCACTTTTAAACTGTAATGAGATAATAATTAACTTAAGTTAACAAACGCAAGTATTTCAAGCAGTTATTATTTTGTAGAAATTGTTGATGTACGTTGTTCGCTTTAGGGTCAGGTGAATTGATATCAATTAAGTTGTTTCATACGTTTCGACCCACAATTGTGGCCTTCGGCAATGAGTTGTAATCAATCTTTGAAAAGTACAATTTTCAACAGCTTTACCAACGAAAAATGCCAGGGATTTCGTCGGCTTATTAGAATTTTTAATTAATGTATAGGCGTGGAAATGGGGAGTAAATGGGTAATTTGAAAGACAAAGGCATTATATTTATGGGGGACATAACATCGAGGGCCTGAAGCAACTTCGAGTCCAGTGAGGGGTAGTTTCGTTGCGCAGTGGAAGGGGAAGGTTTCGCAGGTAGCCGCGGAGGAAAAGACGATCGCCATATTATTCAAACGGGGACAGTGGTCCCTTAAGATTCATAAATTTTCTATCCATTATTATGCTTAATCGGTTAAAAAACCACGTGTCACAATATAATCATTATTTATGGCCTTCTGTAAGTAAAACTATTCAGTAGACGGGCAGTATCCATTTCATCGCGGTGTACCTGCTCGTCTTACCCTCTCTACTCGAATTCTCCTCACGTCCTTGACTGAGCGAGATTGCTGCGCCGGGCTTTGCCAGCGGGGGGCCCCTTCGTCCTAATGAGTCATAAAATGTCATACATAAAAATGTTGTAGTTTTGCAATCAGCAAATCAAAAATATTATATTCGGAATCTATATTTTTTTGCGATTACAACGATATGTAACTTGCAATTAAAATATTGAAATTAGACTAAGTTATGGCAGATATTAGTTTGTAGAAAATTCGCCTGTTGATAATATAATAGAATATACGGATTTTTACCCAACTGTCTAGAATAATATTAAACTTGATACCAAGTTCTTGAATTTTTAAACCAGAAAGACGAATCCTTAACAAAACAGTAAACAATATAAATTTTTTAGTATACACATACACATATAGACACACACAATGATTTTATAATATTAAAAATGATGGTCGATTCTTGTGCAATCGAACAGAACTAGGGGTTGAAAAAAAAGTATTTTGAAAAATAAGGGCCACACTAGTGTATTAAACACAAGGGCAATTTATTAAAAGGAAATTAAACTTCACTTTCCACCGAATAAAATAAAAATGAATATACTTATTATAGTAGATTATAATATGAAAAATATAAGAGCATTACATCCACCGGATGAGTATGAAATTGTCAAAAGGCAAATTTTCTACCAAATAAACTGATGCATTTTCAACTATTCTACGGAAAATACCATAATGCTATCTAGTCAGGGTCAAATCAAACTAATAGCTGCCATACCTTAGTCTAATTTCAATATTTTAATTGCAAGTTACATATCGTTGAAATTGCAAAAAAAAACATAGATTCTGAATATATTTTTAATTTGCTGATTAAAACTATAAAATTTTTATGTATGGCATTTTATGCCTAATTAGGACAAAGGAGCCCCCGCTGGAAAAGCCCGGCATAGCAATGTCGGTCATTCAGGGACGTGAGGAGAAGTCGAGTAGAGAGGGTAAGACAAGCAGGTACACCGCGATGAAATGGAAATCGCCCCAGTAGACATCTGTATATATCTTTTACCACAAAAGATCTACTTCTGAAGATTACAATTTTGTTTAAGTTGGGTTTTAGGGAATTTTTCATCTGATCATAAAATTAAATTTTAGTTCAAGTAGAGTATTAGGGAATTTTTAATTTCTCCAGGAAATGTTCATGTTTTACAATAGAAACATTGAATAGGTTTTAAGAATTTGAAAGTTCGTATGTAGGGGGAGATAGTTATAAATTCGTTAAACAATTTTGTTGTAAACAAGTTGTATATAAAGGTGGTGCAAGCCTCGTGGAGTTTGACACGTATTTCCAATAACTAAAAAAGCGTTTTTTTAAATCATATAAGTCGGATTCGTAAAATCTGGGAAATTGTCTGTAATATTCACTATTTTTTCGATAATAAAAAATTAAGCCAATTAATCTATTTTATAAGTAGATATTGCAAAAATGGTATAAATTTACATGTTTTCTAAAATGTATAATAACTTTCGAGATAACCAACATTTTTCAATGTTCGTAGGTTCATTTTAAAGCTAATTTTTCACCGTATCACAGCAGGTAATAGCATAAATCTTTAAAAATTTCTTACGAAATTGCAAGAAATTGAATTAGCAATGAAAAATTTGTGAAAATTGCAAATATTTTTTTTTTCGTAACAAAATATTTTTGTAGGATAGATGAAACATATAATCATGACATTTCTATGTAAGTTTAAAAATGTATAAAGTTGTTTATGTTTTGTTCAGAATTGCAGATAAGATTTTTTTAAAAGTTTCTAGCTTTTTTGTTACAACTTTAAGCTCTTGCAATTTCATAAGAAAATTCTCAAGAATTCTACTCATAGGCTGCTGTAAGACGGTGAAAAAAAGCAAAAAAATTCTCCCAATAATATTGAAAAGTGTTGATTATTTCGAAATTTATTAAGGTTATTGAACATCAAAAGATGGTTATAAGCAATATAAATATGTTTAAACTATCATGTTTCTTAACTTTTATTTATTATTACCTCACTCAGTAAAAAGTGGATAAAATGTCAATTTTAGCAATTTGTATTTAAAAAGCCCTAAATACGTGAAAACCCCATTTTTCACGCATGCGGTCCTTTGAGAAGTCTACAACAAAACAGAGTTTTGGGGATTATATTTAATAATAATATAGTGATAGGAATAATATATACTCTAGGTGCAACGGCTAAAATTCATATAAATGAGATTGAACCATGATCATGGCTTCGCCTCACTATGCCGAACTACTGCCGTCGATCGTCTTCAGGAGGGCTGTGGTCCGTATGTCCTTTGTACATATGAAGGACTAAAATTCGCAATATATACTATCGTCGAGAAAATGATAGGCATCTGCCTTTGAAGCTTAAAAACTCACCAAAAAAAGGTGGCACAATAGACAAATAGTCACAAGAAAGCTGAAAGTGTTCTACGTAAATGAGCTTGAAAATTTCCATGCAAAAAAATGTGTGCGTTGCAGACTAATATTAAAAAAAAGGATTTTTGGATACATTTAAGAACAGTCAAGTTTCCAAGCATTATTATTTAAATAAGGGGTGATGGGAAAAATTTCAAAAAATTCTTGAAAATTAAGAAAATTGTTGTGAATCAATCTCAGTTGAGGAATTTGAAGAATAATAGAAATTCCTGCTTAAAAGGACAAAAACTTACAACTATATTATCTTCATTTCTAATAAAAATATTATAGCGATTAAAGCCGCAAGCTGTAACGCATAGGCTCTATAATTATTTTCAAACACCTGAAAGTGTGTTATAATTTTTTTTTTTGTGAAAATCGCGATATTTTTAAACATTTTTATTCTTGATGAAAAACAAGTGTCAGAAAGCAGGGGAGGGGGGGGGGGCTTTTTTTACTGCCGACAGCTGGTACCTTTCTCCGACCACTGGTTCTGAGTCCTTGAGTCCGAAAGAGCCTGCCCGTTACTGTTTGCAGTTTGAATGACTAATATGTTTATTGAAATTGAAGATAATGTAGTTGTACGTTTTTGTACTTTTAAGCAACAATTTTTATCACTCCTCAAATTCCTCAACTGTAACTGGTTCAAAACAGTCTCATGAATTTTTTCAAATTTTGCTCATTGCCCCTTGTATAAGAAATAATGCTCTAAACTTGACTCTTCTTAAATGTACCCAAAAATCCTTTACATTTTTTGTTTTACTGCGCTAGGATTGTTTTTTGGCAGAGTTGTAGAGCATTAGAGGCAAACGCTAATCGTTTCGGATTCCGTAAATTTACTGTATTTTTCAAAGTAGCGCATTTTTAAAAATTATTCTTAAATAATTTTGAACTCCCAGTCTAGGAGTGTTAAGAGTGTCATTCCTAATTTCATTAGAAAGATCATCGACAAACATCGTGCATTCTTTTTACTGCTTTACAAATTTATCTATGACAGTTTATTAAAAAATAGTATTTTATCACGAAAAAGCCGATTTTAAAGGATTTTCATGGTTTCCATCTCGAGAGTGTCTCTATGAACTTCAGAAAACAGCTGGATTTTTGACCAAGCAAGATTTTCACTCGATAAAGAAAATAATCTCAGCAAAAATGCTGCATTGAAAAATCTATTTAAAAATTTACAAACTTCCAAAATTATGTAATGTTAAGTAATTTTAAGGTAGAAACATTAATTTATACATAAAAGTTTGTTTAAAATAATATTTAAAATTTGTCCAGGAATCTAATGACAATTATTAAGTCATTATCTTCAAATTAGAATATCTACAACATTTATTTGAAAATGTGGCAAAATGACAAAATTGCTTGCAAAATCATACAGATTCTATTTCCACAAATTTAGTAAATGTTTTTAATTTTTAAACAGAAAATCATTGTTAGTTTTTATCGTAATTAAAAAGAAAATTTTTCTTCCACGTCTTTCAAAATGCTTAAAAAGTTTTTACAATTTTGTTACGAAAGCTTTTCAAGATTTGAATAATTTTGGTATATTTTCAAAACTCCTGAGTATATCTTAAATTTACTCGATTTTTGTTCAAATTAAGAATTGAGTAAACATTTGTTCAGTTTTTCATGAAAATTAGGTTTTGCTTTTCTGCTTGAGAATGATTTTTTTTAAATAAAATAGAACTATAGCATGATTCGTTGAAAATCTATTTCTGCAGGTGACAATTGAGACTCCGGATTCTATAACCACGCATAAAATTTGCCTGGCCGCTTCAGGCCGCTCGAGTTGGCCCCTGATGGCTTGAAAATCAGTTTTCGAAA
>NC_046662.1:78541033-78544529 GCF_010883055.1 Belonocnema kinseyi | reverse complement strand
CAGAGGCGTCTTGTTCAGCGTGCTCTGAAACCTAAACTAACATGGCGATCGGGCTGAAACTATAGCTACAAGCTATCTAAGGATGGTACTATAGAACGCCACTATAGTAGGCCTAGTGGCGCCATCTCTTGGTCAGGCCGGAAACTTATCAATCCACCCTCGTAAATTGTAGAATGTTACACTTACAAGGTTAACATTTTAATAAAAAATGAATTTTCTAGTTAAGAAATTAATTCTAAATAAGAAAAAGATTAATCAACCAAAGAGATGAACTTTTAACTTATATGATGCATCCTTAACGAAAAAAATTAATTTTTAATCAGTACTTTAACTATTAGGTTGTCGAAATGATTAATTTCGGCTGCCAATTCTTTGAAAGCATATAATTTTATCTATTACTTGATAATTTTTTATATGCAAATTACATTTTTAATTTAATTATTTAATTTAGCATTGGTCTTTAGGACTTACTCAACTATAAAATATTATTGCAATAAGTAAAAAAATTAATTTGTTATCTTCAGTTTTAAGAATAATATTAGTATTAAGAATACATATTTATAATAAATTTATTATGTCTTTAAACATTAGGAGTTTATATACTTTTAATTAGAGCATGATTATCAAATTTAATATTTTCTACATTAGGAAGTATTTGTTTAATTCCTTAAAATTATATCCTACGGAATTATGTTAATATTTATTATTTCAAGAAATTTGTTATTCATTGAAAGTTTCTATTAAATACATTAAATTATCAATATGCCGAAACCACCGCAATATTGATATTGATACGATAAATTAATAATATTCATTTGAAAAAGATTTTCACCTATGATATTAATTTTGATATAATGTTTATATTCTATTATATTTTTAATAAAGAATAATTTTTAATTAAATAATGACAAATAATATCAAATTATATAATAAAGTAATTAATTAAAGACTCCACTCATGCTAAACTTAAAACATTGTAACATTGATACTTCAAGGTATGTTATTATTCACTTAACAACTATGAATTGTTTAACACAATTGTTAAATAAATTTAAAAAAATTATGAACAATATAATTGTTTAAATAATTCATTTTTTCAAAAAATGAAAAAAACACCTGGAGATATTGCCGAGGAGAATCCAGAACTATCTTCACTTTTTCTTTAGGACTTTTGGCTTTTTTTTTATAATGAGGGATAAATAATCAAATCCATATGCGCCATGGGATGTCGTTAAGCTGCTTGCGTAGAGGGAGCAAAAACAATGTTTAAACTAACTTTTTTGCATTGTTTAAAATTTTCTTTTATTCATGTTACTTCAAGGTATGTTATTTTTCACTTAACAACTCTGAATTGTTTACCACAACTGTTAAATAATTTTTTAAAAATTATAAACAATATAATTGTTTAAATAATTAATTTTTTTTAATGAAAAAGCACCTGGAGATATTGCCGAGGAGAATCCAGAACTTTCTTCACTTTTTCTTTAGGACTTTTGGTTTTTTTATAATGAAGGATAAATAATCAAATCCATATGCGCCATGGGATATCGTAAAGCTGTGTGCGTAGAGGGGGCAAAAACAATGTTTAAACTAACTTTTTTGCATTGTTCAAAATTTTCTTTTATTCATGATACTTCAAGGTATGTTATTTTTCACTTAAAAACTCTGAATTGTTTACCACAATTGTTAAATAATATTTTAAAAATTATAAACAATATAATTGTTTTAATAATTGATTTTTTTTTAAATGAAAAAACACCTGGAGATATTGTCGAGGAGAATCCAGAACTATCTTCACTTTTTCTTTAGGACTTTTGTTTTTTTTCATAATGAAGGATATATGTTAATTAACAACGTAATTGTTTAAAAAATGACTTTTTGAAAAAAGTGAAAAAAAAACAACTAGAGATATGGCTCAGACGATTCCAGCGGTGTTTTTAGTTTTTGGCCGCGTCTATTATTTCATTTTTTATTCAAGGTCGAATTTTCAAATCTATATGCATAACTAACTTCTGGGTCGTAAAACATCTATGGGCCGGTGGTGTTTTGGACTTGACAAATCTTCGGTTTTCGTGTTCAGTACCTTGCGTTCTTCCACTAACCACTGCAGGATAAGTTGTTAGTTCTAGCGATAACTTTCGTCACTTCTTCAGCAGTAATTAGTGGAAATTCCTTCTCTGTCGTTGCAACAGTTGCCTCTAGCAAAAGTTACGAAATAGTAAGATCTCTAAAGCCCCTACATATAGCTTTTGAGTACCTTCATATACTTGTTCCCGGAAGACTTTAATCTCATCTTAACTAGGCGGATTTTTTACAGCACATGACGTTTTGTTGAACAGCCTGGAAGGATTAGTAGAAAAAGTGAAATTTTCCTGAATTCACTTTACTTGCCGTTCAATGCGCTCTTTGCCTGTTGAAAGAGCTCATATTTTTTACATTATTTTTTTAATTTTCTTATTATAAACAATAAAATTATAATCAAGTGATCTGATGAGGGCAGTGTGCCTTGGCAAATTGGGCATAGCCTGTTTTTTACCCCATTATTCACGGACTGGGTTGCAACCAAGTGCACGATAACGCGATATTATTATTAATATTGTCATATTATTTCAGTGTTTTTATTAAACTTTTACTTGGGTAAACCTACTTATATATCGTAGCCACGGACTAAGTCAAGTGACTGATGAGATTAGAATGTTATAAGTTAATTCAAATAATTTAATAGATGGTTGAAACCACGAAGGAATAATAAGGAGACCTAACTCCATTCCCCCACTTGGCAATAGAAACATTACCGTAAGTGATACGCACATTACAGGAAGATCTTAGATTTGAGTGCGTAGGTGCGCAGTTGTCCTCTTCCTATACATGGAAAAGTTTGCGAGTGAGAAAGTTTGTCAAATTGACGTAAGTTGAGAGGTTCTGTTTGTTTGTTTTGATGCAAGTGTCAGAAATGTGTTCTAAGCCATGAGGTTAACTATGAAATTAAAAAAAAATCTTTTTCTAAATTTTAATCCGAAAGCTTAACAAAGGACCCTCTGCTTGTTATTTATGATCGTATTTTTATTTCAATTTCGGAAAGGACATTTTAAAGCCTTTAAAACATTTAAACGAGCGACCTGGACCTGTAAAGTTTAAATATATCTACCTGAGTGCCTGCGGAGAATTTCTTAGAGCTTCTCAGAGCCTTGAGCTTACGTCAATTTGACAAACTTTCTCACTCGCACACTTTTCCATGTATAGGAAGAGGACAACTGCGCTCCTGCGTACTCAAATCTAAAATCTTCCTGTAATGTGCGTATCACTTACGGTAATGTTTCTATTGCCAGTTTCAGATGGCTTCCCACTGGCAGTTGGGTCTCCTTATTATTCCTTCGTGGTTGAAACCACCTGCGATGATGTAGGTATACAGTTACGAGCGGCCACGAGCGTTGGAGGTGACAACAGTCACCTTTGGATGGATTATTATTATATTATATACATTATATACATTATA
>NC_046662.1:78482569-78540933 GCF_010883055.1 Belonocnema kinseyi | reverse complement strand
TAACATTAAGTCAAATCCCTTTAGGGGTAAGCGTAACTCACTTAATTCTTTTTTTGTTATATTGCCGTGGATAAAGCAATTCATACAAAAAACTGAGCTAGCAATCGCGCAGGAGAAGAGCTCCACAAAGTGATAATCCTATAGTAAGATCCATACCTACGTCAAAAGTTTATATATAGTTTATATATAGTGGATAATACAATGATATTTTTCATTTGTTTTATAAACTTTTCTATGAAAACAAATGAAAAGTATCAGTGTTTTATCCACAACTTATAAATTATATATAACTTTTTCACTTGGGCACTCTTGACTCTGATCGCATCCACTAAGCCAAGTTTTCCACGAGGGTCCATTAGTATCCAAGATAATTAGCTTCATGCGTCTGTCACTCCACTGACACTTTTCTTCGCGCAGTTAACACCTTCTCTCCACTTTTTCATTAAAAAGGTTTAAAAAGTTCTACAGGGGAAATGCTTCAATTTCTCTTTAAAGTCCCATTATGTATAGTTGTTTCTGAGTGATGTTCGATATAGCGAAATAAGGTCGAATGTTGATGCGTGCTAAAAGCTTGTGAGTAAATCAATGTAGGAGTCTCATTGTACTCAGGAGTACTCAGGCACAAACTACCGTCTTATTATTAGCTGAGAGAATGAGAAATAAAATGGAAGCCCATTTTATTTTGAGAATAGTCAAACTCATTCCAAATATTCAAAATAAGATCTTATATCTTACCTCGTATCCAACCAACTAATCAAAAGAAGGAAAATTCCTGATGCTTCTTGGACGATCTAGAGTGAAGAATTAAACCAGTAAAAGGTCTCGCAGTTTTTGATTGTAGAAAAAATACCGGAAATAAGGAATGTTTTTAGAAAAATGGTAGATTCTTATGGACAGGAGAAGAAAATAACACGAATTTAAAAGAAGAATAAGATCCGCAAAACTACATCTTAAAATTTTTAATGTAATTTTAATATTGATAAAAATGGTTTGGAAAAGTCACAGAAAAGAAGTCTTTATGATTTTAATTAAACTAGTGTTGAAAAAAATATTTTTTCGAATCAATTTACAACTTATTTCTAATTTATTTTTTTCATTCTTTTTAACTTTCAAATTCCAGTAAACCTAAATTTGTTTCTTTAAAGAGAGGGAGGATTTTTTAGTTTTATTTCGTGTAAGAATCCTTGAAATTTAATAAGAAATTCATCTAAAACTTGTTTGATGATTTTCTCACAAAACAGGCATAAATTTAGTTACATTGAAGACACAATTTAGATATATTTTTAATCAATTCAGATAACAAACATTTTTTTGATTTTAGAATAAAAAGCAATCGTATTTAGTCTTAAATGTTTTCCCGAAATTATTTAATTATTATTAAATTTTAAAATATGTGAAATTACTAATTATCATATTGATTGCTAAAGTTCATTTTAAACTTGAACCACGTATTTAAAAAAGACTTTTAACCTGAAATTTTTAAATTTGGAAGTAATATCAAAATTTTGGATTTCATGTAAAAAAAAATAGAAGAAAAGGAGACCAGCTGTGAGGCACTTATGACTATATCAATATAAAAATATCATCTTATCTTTTATACTCCCCAGAAGATGCATACAAATTTTCAATTTAAAAGAATAAAATTTAAAAAAATATTTTTACATTTTTGCCCATTTCAAAACGACAGAGAAACTTCAGACGTTTTCACACTGGAAAGCCGCAGATTCGTAGCCAAGCATCTCTGGCAAAAAGCCAATGTAAACTATTTTCAAATCAAATGAAAAGAGAAAGAGATTTTGTTGTTTCGTTTTGCCCTTGCTTCTTTCTCAAATTAGTCAGTGCATCCTACGATTATCCTCCGTCGTTCATATTTAAATTAATGGAATATAGTACGCCGACAATGCTCTTTCGATATCCTGTGAAAATAAAGAGAAAAACTGAACTCGCAGTCGCCTAGCTTCCAGTTCCAATTAACAGGGACTTTGAACTGCCTCTTGGCGCCTCGCAAAGAATGGCTCTCTGCAAAATTAATTTATGTAAGAAGCTCGAATCACCGAAGAAGAAGAAATTGCAAAAGTCATTCTTCTTCAGCATTCCGTTAACCAATTATTTATGATTAGTTAGGAATTATGCCTTTCTTTCAAAGGCAATTCAACTTTTTAATGATATACTTTTTCAATCCTAGATAAGGCGCCGTCTATAAACTACGTTACCAATTTTAAGCTTTTTTCACACCCGACTCCATAGTTGAGGGTTGCACTACAGAACTAGATAAACACCATTTTTGCCTGAAAATGAGCTTTTTGTATAAAAAATTCTTAAGAAATCAATTATATGCTGTGTTAAGAGGATTCGCCTGAAATTTCACTTTTAATTTTATTTAAAAATCGACAAATGTTCGAAGCTAATATATTCTGTGCTCATCAGATACATTTTATTATTTTGGAGTATGAAGTAACTAGTATTTTTGAAATAAAGAAGAAGCGTTTAACCTTTTTAAGTTCTGATGTTAACTCTAGTGGTTTCGGTAAGAATAACGAAATTGCTCAAATCTATTACAAATACAATTTTTTAACTTTAAATGTGAGTGGAGTCATTGAACTTTTTATTTTATTATAGTATAAAAAAGTCAGAATTATTTGAAATATTGTAAAAGTTATGAAAGTTCCCGAATTTCGAATATTTCAAAACTGTAAATTGAATTAATAGTTTAAAATTAAACAACTTTGAAATAAAAGAGTTTAAAGCAGAATAATTTTAAGTCGAAGCATTGAACATAGTTAAGTACGCCCGCAAATTTAGACTTCGGAATTTATATTAACACAATATTATAAGCTTTCAACACTTTAAACTAAAAGCCTCAATTTATAAATTTTAATTAGTTAATTTAAAAAAATCGAAAATTGACCCCAAAAAAACGCAAAAATGGTGGTAAATCATTTTCAAATGTAATTCCTGAAAAATTGTAGAATATAAAATTGAAAGCGATCTTTGGTTCTTAAATAACCATTTAAAATTGTATGCTTTCAAGCAATCACGGAAAATCGCCGATCCTCCAAAGTACACCAAAATCGATGTTTAATTGAGTTGTAACAAATTTGAGCTACCCAGATTTATTATGAGAATCTAAGGGAAAAGATAAAGTCTTCATTCAGAGACTATATTTTTTCTTATTCAGAGGAACGTGAAGTGTTGTCTACAAACTATCAGTCACCTATCAAGATGATTTTGTCAGGCGTTATTTGGGTGAAATAGGTGTTGATAAGCAGGTAAGTTATAATAATAATTACCTAACTTTTTATTTCCTCCCATTTACCAGTGACTATTAGTCATTTAGTCCTAAAACTTACATGACATTCAAACCACCAAAGCCGGGACGTAAAAACTAAGTCGTGACCGTCTGCATCGACATTGATACCTGGGCGTTCGAAGAAATTTCCTCTGTATTTTCTGCATTCAACGAAGTGAAGTTAGCTGGTTGTTGAAGGGAAAATACCTAATTGTATATGTAGACGGCCATGACTTGATCTATACATCCCGGCTTTAGTTTAAGTGTCGACGGCCATGACTAACCTAACATTTGGAAGTTGCATTAGGAAATTATAATTATATTCTATGTGACTGGTATGCACTTTTAAATGAAAGAATGTTGAACATTATGTAAATATTATTCCAAAAGTTTCCTTATTAACAATTATTTAGTCTAATATCGCAAAGCGAATAGTAGCTTTGACAGGTGTCCATGTGGCTGACAGCGCGGTGCAGCACTTCACAACTCTCGGCATGAGCCAAAATTCAGTCTCAAAATGATACATTCCCCTAGTTGCCCAGCGTTTTTCTGGGATTGGAAGCTGAAAATGAATGAATTTTACAACTTGAGAGTGAACCATTTTCAAATTTAGAGCGTTTAAATTAGAAAAATGTTGAATTTAAATTGCTGTAAAATAATAAGATATAAATTTATAGTCTTTAACATAAAAAATTTTAATCTTTCAATATGTAAGAATTATAACTTTTAAAATGTTGTAAAAGTATTAATAACTGAATATTTATCAAGCAACTTTCCAAATTTCTAAGGCCCTTTTTACTACTTGGTTGGAAGTAGTAAAAAGCATAATCGTTTTAGTATAAAACTCTACTAGGTGTTTGGTTTAAAGTTCATATATATTCTATTAAATATCTCGCAAACATTTTGGTTAGATTTAAAAAATTTTACAAAGAATTCAGTGATTTCCCATAGATATCAAAGTTTTTAAATATGTTGCAAAGATTTTGCATAAATTTAAAAGCTTTTACAAAGAAGTTAATAATTTCACAAATATTATAAAATATTTTTAAAATAATTCAAATATTTCGGAAAGATTTCGCAAAGATTAGAATGATTTCCCAAAGATTAGAAGAATCTCGCAAATGTTTCAGATATATCTAAATGTCAAAAAGACTTTAATAATTATTCAAAGATTTCAGAAACATTTGGCAAATGCATAAATGAATTGCCAATAATTTAACAAAGATTTAAAAAATTTCACAAATAATTCAAAAATATTTTCAAAGATCTTTAAAGATTTCCCAAAGATATAAAAGATTTCGTAAAGCCTTTAAATATCTCGCAAAGACTTCTGATAAATTAACAAGATTTCAACGATTTTGCAAAGATTGCACAGAGATTACAATCATTTTTTTAAATATAAAAGAAAATTTCCAATGATTTCACAAAGATTTTAATAATTTCACAAATGTTTCAAAAATATTGTAAAAATTTCCGAAGATCTCAGAAGAATTTCGCAAAGACTTCAATGATTTCGCAAAGATTAAAACAATTTCAAAAAGATACCAAGTACCTACTTCGAAAATATTTCGCAAAGATTTCATTAAGATTTCAATAATTTTTACAAATATTATCAAATGTTTCAAAAATATTCCAAAGATTTCGGATAGGTTTAAAAGATTTCACAAAGGGATAAATAATTCCACAATGATTCCACAAAAATTTCAATAGTATACAAATGATTAAAAAATATATTTAAAAGATTTCCAAATATTCCAGAAAGACTTCTCAAAGATTTCAATGAATACCTAACGACTTAAAAAATGTCCTTAAGATTTAAACAATTTAACAAATATTATTGAATACTTTTTTAATACTTTTAATATTTCATAATGATTTCAAGAATTTTCTAAAAATTTCACAATATTTTGATATATTTCGCAAAGCTTTCGGATAGTTTAAAAAGATTTCACAAAGACTTAAACGTTTTTCCAAAGATTTCTACAATTCCAAAAATATAACAAATATTTGAAAAATATTCTAAATACTTTATACAGATTGCAATAAATTCATAAAGATTTCAAGAAGATCTGAAATACGTCGTAAAGATTTCTGATAGATCTAAAGTATTTAACAAACACTTTAATGACTATAAAAAAAAGAATGATTTCGCAAAGATTTTCAACGATTTCACAAACATTTCAATGATTTGCCAGAGAAATAATAAATACTTTAAAGGCTTCGCAAAGTTTCGCAAGTTTACGGATGAACAACTATTTCAAAAATATTTTAAATATTCGACAAAGATTGAAATGATTTCCTAAGGATATGGATGGAGAAGATTTAACAAAGACGTCAATAATTTCACAAAGATTTTAAGTAGATTTTTTGGAAAAATTAAAACTATCTGATGAATTTAATCATTCGATTTCAGAGGTGAGCAAGGCAATAATTAGTCCCTCCCTGGGCGATTTCACAGGATAGGAAAGACGAATTTTAAAAAACGTTTTCAGAATTAATGATTATTGTACAGTCAAATTAAACCCTTGAAGTGTTTTAAAACAAAATTTCAGCTTTTTAAACAATTATTATTGTCTTAAACAATTAATTCCTTCTTTCAATCCTGAAAATGTATTATTTTTCGAATCAATGATACCGTTTATGAAGGTAAAGGTAATATTTTTTCTTTAACATATTTTAAAAGTGTTAGTACTTTTTTTAATTAATATTTTTATTTGAAGACAATTGGGAATCATTTAAACAACTACTAATCCCTAAATTATGCCTTTTCGTGGGAAAATATGGAGAAAATTATATCATTTCGAATATCTTACAAAATTTCGTTTATCGTAAAAAGCTTTTTTTTTAATCGAATTTTCTTCGGAAACAAAACAAATTCAAACTCTGGGAATGCAAGATATGCATGCCATTTTTGGGAGCAAACGCGCTCTGTGCTTGGCGCCTAAATGTACTAATTTTTCATGGGTACGTACATGTAAAGCGATTCCTTTTGACCAGGTTTAGTTAAAGAAATATTGGAAAACAAAAATAACGGAATAATATGAAAATTGGAAATCGTGTAATGAAAAATCTATGATTCAAGGAGCTCGGCCGTACGTTTGCTTACACAAATTGTTGCAAAATACACAGTATTGTATGGTAGCATCTTTAGACAGCTCCTTTTTATGATAGGGAGTAACTTTACCCCTAGAGGTTTTTCTAAATTAAATAATGCAGCGATACTTTTTCTTATGCATGTTCAAAAAACACTTTCAGACATCAACATTGATTTATAAAACATTTTTTTACATTGTTCAACATTTTTATCCTTTGCTGAACTACGCTACGCATATTTTTTCAACATTTTACCGTTCTTTTATATTTTGCTCTGAGCAATTGTAATTTATATTTCCAAACAAATTTGATTTTCAGTTAGTAAAAAAATCGATTTTTTCATTAAAAGTAATAATTAGATTAATTAAATTTGTGATCAGAATAGCTGTTATCATTCATATTTTGTTCCGTTTTACTAGGAAGATTTTTTTGTTCCCTGTTTACTGTGAAAAATTTATGTTCCATTTTTACTGCCAAATTTTATAAGTCCCGTTTTTACTTTCAGCCGCGCAAATGTCGGTCGGAAATCGAGCGCGCAGTGCGAGTGTCCCGATGAGAATGTGTACCTCAAAGCCTACAGAGCTTTAAGAAACTTAATCTTTCACTATACTTAATTAAGTAGACAATTCAGAATATGAAGACGCATATAAATACTACTTTCCAAAAGAGATCTTTTTGATAAAGTTTTATTCAAGCATTCTAAATGCAAAGAATAAATATCCGAGCGCGAAGCGCGAGATGCAACTGTCGCGCGCCTTAGGCGCGCTCAAACTTGCGAGCTGCGCGCATAGCGCGCGACGAGAATGTACCCGCGAGACGGGCAGATTTTTTATTTAACCCATTAAAGTGATTCTACGTAGAAAATAAAATTGTAACTATTCAAAATGGCGTCTCAAAGTTAAAAATTTTAGAAGATATAGTAGTTTTTGCACATAAAAATCAATTTCTCACAAACTCATGTGAAAATTTGTAGAAGGGGGTTTTGGAGGTGGCTGATTATGAATCCGAGATCAAATTTAACATATTTAAAATGGCGGATCCAAAATGGCGGCGAAAAATTTAATTACTTGTATTGATATGATAATGTATACTAAGGTGTATTTTGAGTTGCTGAGGACGAATCTAACGTCAGATTTGAAAAATTCAAAATGGCTGATCCAAAATGGCGGTTGAAAAAAATTGAATTTCATGTATGTGAATGATAGTATGTACTTTGGGATGTCTTTGGTCGCTGATTACGAATCCGATGTCAGATTCGACAAATATTCTATATTGAATCCAAAAAGTTGTATACAAAAGTAGAATAATAAAACAAAAAACTTTTGTTGTCGGTTGACAGATTTTTTTACTCATAAAAAATATTGTGGAATAATAATCAACGAATATGACATGTAATAATGCTAGTAGACCGTAACTAGGTTCTATTAATGACTTTTTTAGGTTTTTTGACTACTCATTAGTTCCTGAGTGACAAAAATAAAAATACAAATATTTTTGTTTAGGTCTTTTCTTATTTTTCTTGCCACATTGGGTCCGCCATTTAAAATGTTTCAACTTTGACCGTAGATTCGTAATCAGCAACCCAAAAGACCCCTTAGTATACATTATTATACCAATACGCGTAATAAAATCTTTTTGGGCCGCCATTTTGAATATGTCAAATTTGATCTTGGATACGTAATCAGCGACCTCTAAAACCCCTTAGTATAAATGAACATACCAATACGTGTAATTAAATTTTTTAGTAGCCATTTTTAATCTGTCAAATTTGGTCTCGGATTCGTAATCAGCGACCTCCAAAATCCCCTTCTACAAATTTTCACGTTAATTGGTGAGAAATCGATTTTTATGTGCAAAAACTACTATATCGTCTAAAATTTTCAATTTTGAGGCGCCATTTTTAATAGTTACAATTTGATTTTCTAAGTGGAATCACTTAGAAACATAAGAAAAAGATTCGAGGACGCGATATATTTACTTTTCGAACACATTCGTCTTTGATTTCGATCCAAAAGCATCGATTGAGAAAAAAAATGTCTTTGTAACACAAATTTTCGCTAAAAAAGCGAATATAATCTATCGAGATTACGTTTTTTTTCTAAAACCAATGACAGATTCAGAAAGACCGTGAAATTCTACGTAGATATTGAACAATTAAAAAAATTTTTCGAACAGTTTTCATTGAACTTAAGAAGACTGAAAAAAATGGAAAAATGCGTCCCGTCAGGGCTTAATGGTTTAAATTGATGAAATCTCGCACAATATCACATTTATATCTTTTAAAATTTAAAATTCATATCTGTCAAATCTTAAAAATAAAAAAAAAGGAAAAATAATTAGGAAATTTCGAAAAAGCATTAATAACTGAATATTTTTAATTAAGCCTTTCAATTTACCAAGTCCCTTTCCAAATTAGTCTGAGAAAAAATTTTCCGGTGGAAATAAAACCATGCCAGAACTAAATAGGAGAAATTACCCTACAGTAAATAGGAAAAATGCAACAGCATTTAACTCCATCAGTTTCCACAAATAAGAAAAAAATTTCTGTTCGAAATAAATCTTACACATTCAGTTTCTTATTCTTATAAAAAATATCACGAAATTAGTGAATAAGCTGCATTAAACGCTTCTATTACTTGTGATCAAGGGTACGATTTTGGTAAGACTCCTTAAAACACAACTAAAATACATCTGCTATTTAATCACTTATAATTTGGACTATTTTTCTAGCTTATTTTTTAGAATAACTCAAATTTAAAAACTTGACCAATAAAAATAAAGAAAGAAACACAGCCCTCAACCTAAAACAACTGCGAGACAGTCGCAGAGCTCCAATTTTGACAGGAAAATTTCTCGCAATTATGTGATTATCTACTGTTGGTTATCTACTGTTGTAAAATTTAATGTCCAGTAAAAGGTTATCAAATGATTATAAATATTAAAGAAGAAACGCTTTGTATCAACAAATATTGTTAATTAAACTTCAAGCTTTGATTCTAATGTATAAATATGCCATAAAAATGTTTAATAAGGTACGAAGTAAGTATCTATGAAGAGGTGCAATTTTTTTTAGGTTGAAAATTAATTTCTTGCTCTCACACGTTGATCAATTATAAAATGTCAATAAAACTTTGTCAGAAAATATAGTATCATTACTGAAATGTTACACTAACAAAAATAATGAACATTTTTTATCAGCTTTCTAGTTAATTGCGATTGTCTATTGTAAATCTTTATCTACTGTAGGGTGTTTTCCCCTATTCAAAATCGAATTATTTAAATATTAATAATTGTTAATTTTTTATTTAATTTTTATTTAATTTTATTTAATTTTGATTTTTTTAAGTTTGAAAAATATTTTAAAGTAAAAATTTTAAATTAATTACCACTCAATTTATTTTTAAGTGATTAAACTGGATAATTTAAGTTTGCGATCATAGTAATATTTTTTTATGTTTGTATCTCATTAACTGAAAATGCGATGTTTTCCACGAGCTATAACGCACGTATAATATTGCTAATGTAATCATAAAAAGATTGGTCATTCAAAGCCAGATAATTGACTCTGTACTTGTCTCCCATCTTCATATTTTTTGTTTTAATTGCCTAACCTCTAATCTTTTTTAAGACCTTTATTTTGACCATATCCCTCTTACTACAAGTTTTGAGATATATTACAATATTAAATTTGTACAATATTACAATATTACGATATTAAAAATATTACAATGTTAAATCATTCTTTTTTCTAAGAAAAAATCCTGCCTAAGATTCTAAATCTTCATTTTCTAGAAAAAGCCAATTTCATCAGATTTTATCATTTCAATTTTTACCTGGAAATGAAAAACAATATTTTTCAAAATTATTATAATTTATTTATAAAGAATCATATATCTTTTTTCATAGACCTTTCACCTAAAAATTCGTCGTTACAGTGCGATATCGTCACACTAAATCTTTTTTCCCGGAAAAGAAAACATTTTTATTGATACAAGCTTTTTTATTTTTTATTCAGCATCTCTATATGTTGGAAGGAAGTTTTCATTATTTTTTTAAATTGAAAAATAGACTCTTAATTGCTTATCCAACAAAGATCTTCAAAACCACTGAAATTTCAACCTTCAAATTCTTGAATGATTTACTTGGAATCGATGAACTTTTTCTAATAAAACTATTTCTCCCAATTTAGCAGCTCAATATCTTGGGGGTAAGTTCTTATTTGTTGTTAAAATTAAAAATGGTACTTTTTATAGTGATTCACGACCGAGCCTGTTTCAATTTAAGATTCCTGTCACTTTGAGACTGTAAACTTCCACATTATATCGAAGATAGTACCATCCCCACCCACAAAAAGTATCGTAACCCACATGACTCTAAAGACAAAGGAAATAGGGCAATTATTTACAAAAATAAGGGAATAAATTCTTTTAAATAAATTTAACGTGAATACTGTATTATATTCAATATGAAACACTTTAAATTCACAAGATTTTAAGCAGAAATATATTGCATTTTGAACAAAATACAGTGAAATTCTTCTATAGCGCCGATTTTGGAGCTGACGGTGGGTGGGAACTAATTCATTATTGCCCGCTCCTCCTTTGTTTGTTCACGCCTGATTACTCGCCTCAGTGACAACCGCAGATCCCGTGCATCCCACGCAGCTCCTGTTACACCTACTGTGGCGCGGCGTCAATTCTTGGAAGGGCTATAGAAGGGAGGGCTATTGAAGGGTTTCACTGTAGTTGCATTTTTAACTAAAAAAGATTAATTGACAACCTAAAAAGAAAAACTTTCAACACACAAAAATCATTTTTTGACGAAACAGTTGCATTAAAAAATAGAAAGTTGAATTTTAAGCAATAAAACGAAATTTTAACAAAATTGTTTAATTTTAACGAAATAATTAAATTTCCAAGCAAAAAAGACGAATTTTTAACAAAACAGTTAAATTTTCGAACAACAAAAATTACTATCAAAAACGTTTAATTTTCAATCAAGAAAGTTCAATTTATAACCAAATATTTTACTTTAAAACTAAGCAAGCTATTTTTTGAACCAAAAATGGAATGTCAAATTTTCAGTATAAACAGTATACCAAGTTTGAACAAAATACATGTGTTTTCTAAATAATAGTGGAAATTGAAAGGTTACATTTTTTACAAAAACTTGAATATTTAAATCTTCAAATAAAAAATTAATTTTGACCTAAATAGTTAAATTTTTAACCAGATAGTTTAGATTTTCATTAAAAAATATAAATTTTTATCGAAAAGTTAATTTTTAACTACAGTGAAACCCTTCAATAGCCCTCTCTTCTATAGCCCCCCCCCCCCGAGAATTGACGCCGCGCCGCATGTAGGTGTAACAGGAGTTCTAATGAGTTAGTTCCCGCCCACCGTCAGCCTCAAAATCAGTGCCATAGAGGAGTTTCACTGTAGTTTAGAAATTGACCTATATTGATAAAAAAATTTAACTAGTTGGTAGAGAATTAACTTTTTAAATCAAAAGTTTAACTGATTTGTTAGAAAGTCTAAAAATCGGTGCTATAGAAGAGTTTGACTGTATACAGTTTAATTTTATACCAAACTGTTGAATTTTGAATCTAAAACGACAAATTAGCTACAGATTAGTCGAATTGTCAACAAAATAAACAATTTTAACAAGAAAGTTAATTTTCGAAAAAATAATTATATTTTCCACAAAATTGTTGAACTTTTGACTTAAAGATATAAATTATAAGATAAAATGATGAACTCTCGACTAAGTATGTAATAGTTCATATTTCAATCAAGAACACTTTGAATAAAAAGTAATGAAAAGTTTAGCACAACCAAAAACGACGAATGAAAAAAAAGGATAAGTTTTCAACAACAAGAAATTGTTTTTCTACCAAAAAAGACGAAATTGAACAAAATACATGAATTTTTAACCAAATATTCGAATCCTCAACAATAAAATATCAATTTTGCACTTAAAATAGCAAATTTTAACCAAAAATATAATGGTCAAATTTTCAGTTAAATTAATTAATTCTCAACCGAAATACTAAAACGTTAAACACGCTAGTCAAATTTTCAACCAAAGAGATGGGTTTTCGTCTAAAATTATGAATTTAAAAAAAAAGAATTTTCAACAAAAAAGTATGAATTATAAAATATGAAATTGATTTTCAAGCGTATTGAGTAATTATTGAACTTTACAGTTGGTAATAGGGTAGAAGGCGGGTGAGGTGGAAGCAATGTCACGAACTTCTATAACGTTTAGTACGTTATCTGATGATAAATTTTAACAAAGTTTGCAAATTTGTCGAAACATGACCTTGAAATAGCGCAGTTCAATAATAGTTTAGTAAGTTTGGAAATCACTTTCATATTTCAGATTTCACAATTTTGTCTCTTTTTACACCTTTTCCACTTTTTAAGGAATTCCTCATTTTTTCATTTTTTAATATATGTTCCCTTTTTCTCTCTTTTTTTTGCTCAAAATCGGACTGAATTAATAGAGCCTGATAAGCAAATTCAACTACTTTGGCTAAAAATTCTTTTAAAAAATATACTGTTTTTTTTAAATGTTATTTTATTGTTAGAGAATTAATTTCTTTTACTGAGAATGTAACTATTCCATTTTGGGTTAAAAATCGAAATTTTTAATTAAAAATTAATATTGTAAATTGAAATTGTATATTTCTTGATTTAAAATTAACCTGTTTTTAGAAAATTAATCTTTTCATGTATAAAAGTGAAGGGTTTTTTAAACCATTCGACATTTTATATTGAAAATGTAACTCTTTTGTTGGATATTTGTCTCTTTTGGTAGAAAATTAAACTTCTTTGTTGACAATTTACGTTTGTGAGTAAAAAATTTCAAAATTCAACTATTTTGTTAGGCGATCTTTTTTTGGTCGAAAATTAAACTGTATTCGTGAAATTTTGTCCTTTTGGATTGAAAAGTCATCCTTTGTTGCGGACATTCTTTTTTTTTATTTAAAATTTTCCAATGATTATTTTCCTTTCGGGAGGGCGAGGGGGGTAATACAATACTACGTTTTGTCTACGAGAGTTGTCGAGGAGGTCCAAAATAGCCCAAAGTTGTTTATTTTCTTATCCATAAGGAATTTCCTCTTCCGCTTCGTTAATGAAATTTTATCAAGGCAATCAAGGCTGACAATAAGCAAACACCATGTATCACTGACGATTCTGTCACTGGTAATTGACGGATAGTCAGCTTCAACGAAGGTCAGTGTCTCAATTGATTTTAAGTGAGGTTCAAGTTCATTCAATTATTGACATTATTCTATAGTCCGCTGAATTTTAACTATATTTCAAAGTACCGATAAAAAAATTGTATGTACCAGTAAGAAAAAAATTACCGGCGCCAACAGTAAGATTTTTTTGGAAAATTTGAAATTACTTAGGTTATACTTTGAAATATTAATTAAAATACTTAAAGATTTCAAAATTTTTCGAAAAAGATTATAGAAGGTTTTAAGAAAATTATTTTTAATTCAGAATAAAAAAATGTTAAAATAAAAAATTTCAGAAGATCTACTCAAATTTCAAAAAATAGTGTAGAAGATAGTATAAATTTTACAGGATTTTCTGTTAATTTTAGGGGAAATTCTAATCAGTTTGAAAGGTATGTAGAAATTTCAGAAGTTTTGAAACTACTAAAATTTTTTTTTTTAATTTCTAATTTTAAGAATTTGTAAATGAAATGTAGATTTTTGAACACTTCGAAAAAATATAGAAGCTTTTTAAGAATTTTGAAGGCCTTTAAGTCAATACAAAAAAATCATAAGATCCCGGAGAAACATTTAAATAATTTTACATTTGGAAAAATTTTCTTATTATTATAATGCAATTATTACAAAATATTTCTATAAATGTCGAAAAAAATGTTTTTAGAAAAAAAGTTATTCAAAATTACATTTTATATTAAGAAATACTTTTCTCCTTAAAACGAAAAACTACACACACCCGATTCACGATGCTAGTATGTATATATAAAAATTAGATACTGTAGCAGTTTAAACATTAGATTGAAATTTTTTTAATAAAAATTATTTCTAAACTTTCGAAAATAATTATAATTGAAAATCAAAATTGTAATAAACTTGAATTTGTTTATTCTTTATTCATATAATTTTGAACATTTCATATCATCTCTGCGAGATTCATTAATTCTTCAAGTTAAAAAATGTGTAGGAGAGATCATCCTATAGTAGATAATGATCCTACAGAATTTAATAATTAATTAAAAATACTAATGTATGTAAAATAATTAATTTAATGTAATTAATAGTTAAGACATGATGTGCGGTAATTTATTAAAATTAGAATGGATTATTTCACTTACATTTGCGCTTATAATTAACGATTATCTACTGTAGGCTAGTCTCCCCTGATCATTATTTTAGCCGTTATTGAAAATTCTTCACAAGTTAAAATAAATGTAAAATTACAACTGAATCGCTTCTTTTTATGCAGTCGTGAACAGGGTTTTTTTAATAGTGCGATTAGCTTTTATCTCACTTTTCACTATAATAGTTATAGAACGTGGACCATTTGCTTCAACCAGTGATAAAATAATCCAATCGCATAAAATTGCACCCTGAGAACAAAGAAGAAAAAATTAAATTTACCCGACCACGAGGGAAATTGTTGAGAGAAAAATAACCAAAAAATTAGATTTAAAATCTGAAGTTTCTACTTAAATTGAATTTCTTTAATTTCTTTTTCTCCTGAAGAGCACAATGAAAATAATATATTTCATTTCAAAATTTTGAAATATTAATGCATTTAATTAGTTATAATAAATAGATCCTCAATAAAACCGATAAATTATCCTGTCAAATGCAGAATGCATAAATGGGAAATATACATTCTGTCGATAAATGTCCGCATAAGTTGCCTTCAGTACATCGCAATAAGTATTTGAAATGTTGCATTTTCCGAATTTAAATTTTATTCTATTCAATTTCAAATTCGTAAAAGTTTATTGGCTTGCATTGTAAAATATTAAATAGTTTTGAAAACATGAAGCTTTAAATTTTAAGCATTCAAGTTTTAAAAAATTGAGAGTTTTAGAATTAATTTATCCACATTTTAAAGAATTAAAAATTAATTATTTAAATTTTAAAATATTCAGGGTAAAAAGAATCTAACTGCAAATTAAAACACTCAAAGTGGAGCTTTCTAATTTTAAATGTTTAAAATTAAAGTTAAAAAATGTATTTGTTACAATTGTTTTTTAACTTCTAAATATCTTTTTAAATCATTAGATTTTTTCTTTCAATAGCATGCAAAAATCTTCTGAAAATGTTTAAAAAATTTTATTTTTATGAAACTTTTCACAATACTTAAAAAGCTTCTGAATTTTTTATTTAAAATCTGCATTTTTATTTTAAATTACTTGAAATAAATACAAGTTTTAAATTAGTTTTGGATCCTTTAAAAACTTCCAAGTATCTCTTAAATTTACTTGTTTTTAAAAATAAATTATTAAGTGCTTAATGTATACTTATACATAATAATTCAAAAATTTCATTTAAAAATAAAAAATTTGTTTAATAGAGCAATTAAAATTCTAACGCTCAAAGTTTAAATTTACCTCTTGACAAATTTTAAAGATTTAGGGGTTTCTGCTCCAAACAATTTATATTTTAGTTAAATATTGCAAAATTTGAAATTTAAAAAGTTCAATTGTTAATGGTAAAATCTGTAAATTTTTTAAATTTAAACAGATTTATAATCGTTTTATAAAATAAACTATTATTCGCTGTTATTACTTAATGTAAAGTTTAATTTTATAAATCGTGAATTAATTTATGCTTGCAATTCATGAACTAAAAACGTTTGAATTTCAAAAGTGTTCATTTCAAACGCCTTTAACTTTTAATCGATTAAGTAAAATACATTAGAATTACGCATCGTAAACTGAATGGTGTTATAATTGAAAAAGTTAACAAATGAACTTAAATTTAAAAAAAAGTTGAAATCATAGTTATTTTCAATTTATAAATAATTTCTTAAAAAAGAGAAAAGATAAAAAGAATATTTTAAATTGAATTACATCATCATATAATGTAAAAAATTTTAATTCATATTTGAAAATGAATAGTATAAAATATGAAAAAAAGAATTTCAGAAAGAAAAAACCATTATTGAACTGAAAAATATCTAGTCATCTGCGATTACCAGAATTAAATGCTTAATGTAGTTTCGTTAAATATTTCATACATCAAAATAAATCAAATTTGTATTCTATAGCAGTGGTATCAAAAAAAGTGTTATACTTTGGAAAAATCAAATTCAAATTCAAATCGATTTTTAAATTTAATAGATCTAGAAATGTGACATTGTTCGAGCTGATAGGAAGTGTGCCAGTCGTACCTGGTATCGACAGGCAACCTGTCCAGTCCTGTTATGTTCTTTCTCCATGACCACTTTTTTTGAAATACTGTTAGTTCTATAAAGGAATTAATGAATAATCAATTCTTAAAGTGAAAACAAAATTTAATAACCTAAGCCTAATAAAAAATAATTGCGAGTTTACTGACAATAATACAAAAAATCGTTACTGATCAAAGTATATAATTTATACTTATTTGTACTTTTAGAAAGAATAATTTTGTAAATATTCCAACTCTATTATTTCTTATAAAGAACGACATGAAATGTACATGTTTTATAGGTCAAAATGCACTCACAAAAGAAAAAATTAAGCGATTTTTCATGAAAATAAGGGATTTTTTTATGTATGTAATTAATGCAGGTGCCACATTCCCAAAATTTCAAATTGAAATATATTGCATTTTTAACTAAAGAGTCGAATTTTCAAACAAGCAGTTGCGTTAACAACGTAATAGTTGAATTTTCAAGCAGAAGACACGAATTTTTAAAAGAAGGGTTTAATTTTTATCCAAATATTTACTTGAATTTTCAACTTGCAAAGAGGAATGCTGAAACAAAACAGACGAACGATCACATTTGAACAAAATAGCTACATTTTTAAAACTAAAAGACACATTTAAAAAACAAAGATTTTTCAGTAAGGAAAGAAAAAAAATTCAACAAAACTGTGAAATGTTCAAGCCAAAAATTCGACTATTTTACCATACAGTTGAATTTTCAATCCAAAGATATGAATTTTCAATAAAAAGTTAATTTTAAACAAAATGGTTAAATTTTTAATCGAAAAATTAATCTTGAACTACTACAAAAATGACATTTTTACAAGGTAGTTTAAATTTCAACAAAGTAGCTGCATTTTCGAGCGAAGGCGATAACTTTTTGACAAAATAGTTCAACTTTCAACCAAATAGTATCATTCTGATCTGAAAATGTCATAGTGTACTTTTAAAATAAAAAGAATTAACTTACAACCAAGAAATATGACTTTTCGACCAAAAGATGAATTTTCAATCCAAAAGGACGAATTTTGCACACAAAAAAAGAGTGTATAAGAAAAAAATTGAATTAAATCAAAAAGTATGCATTTTTAACAAAAAAGTTAACTTTCTAAGATATGTCAACCAAATAGTCGAATTGTCAACTAAAAAAGATCAATTCACAACCAAAAATGGAATACTTATGATTATTAAAAAAAACTAATTTTCAATTCACAATGCAATAGGTGAAACTTCAATCAAGAATGATAAATTTTTAAGCAAAAATTTGCATTTTTACTCTAAAGAGATTATTTTTCAAAAGAAAAAGATACATTCTTAACTATGAAAGGTTTCTGAGTCAAGAAAACATTTTTTGTTTGCTAAATCGTGAAATCCTCAAATGAAAATATAATAGTATAGACTTATCAATAAAAAATAATAAGCTTTAAACCAAAAACAGTTGGATTTTCGTATTGGGCTCTGTAAATCCAGTTTGTATTCATGCGAAAAACGAGAAAAAGGCGAAAAATTGTGAGTTTTAAATATATATTCTCTTCATAAATTAAAATTCAGAGAATGAAATTGATTTTCTTTAGATAGCAATTCGTTAAGCCAGTGACAATATGAAATAATTAAAAGATGTCTATGCGGAGTTCGTAAATTGGATACAATATGGAAGCATAAATAACATTTAAAAAGGTGTTTGAAAACTGTCTGAATATCGCAGTTTGTGGTTTACATTGTTTACAAGTTTTGCAGCAATTTATTTAATGATAACCTGAGGCGTAGTGAAGTTGAAAAGGCTCCTTTCTAAATTGAATAGTATATTTTTCCAGTTTTTAGAACTGTTCCTTACGTGAGAAAAATGTATTGATTTCATGAAGGTATAATTAATTTGTTGCAATTACAACAATCACAGAGTAAAAGTAGCTCAAAAAAGAGGAAATAGAGTATTTTTCACGAAAAGAAAGAAAAATAGGCAAAAGATTTAACATTTATTTTTAAATGTCTGAAAGAACAACAAAAAATAAAGTTGGTAAAAGAAACTATTTTTATAAATATGCTTGAAATAGTTTTCATATTCAAGAATATTAAATACTTCTTTCCAAGATTTATTATATTTTTCTTAGTGTAATTAATATTTTGAATTCTCATTTAAAACTACACTATTCGATGCTCTCAAACTTCAATGTTTTAAATTAAAAAAATAATAATTTGTATATGTTTGGCGAAAAAATATTTTAGCTTCAAAGTGCTATTCATATCCTAAATAGTTAATTTGCAATCGATGAAATAAATGTTGTGAATTTGTTATGGTTACATTTAAAAATGAAGTTTGAGACTGCTCAAAGAGTCTATACTGATTTAAAATTCAATGAGCTCAATTCTTAACGTTTGACTTTAAATTTTTAAAGATAGAACATTTAAATTTGCAGCTGATCATATTGGAATGTTCGATTTTTAATGATGAAACTTTGTACATTTCAATTAAGAAGCGCTCAACTTCAAATACTTCGTTTTCAAATTTCTTCTATGATTTGAAGAATCAAAATAATATCACGGATGATGTAATTTCAAATTAAAAACATTATTTTAAAAGAAAACATTTTTAAACGTCGCTTCTCACCCACGTTTAAAACATGTTTTAATTGGAATTAATGATGTCTTATTTTTTCGAGAAAGACATTCTCTACAACTCTATTGTTTTCAATTTCAAAGGTAAATATTGTTATGGCTAAAATCGTTAAAACCATTTTTTTTCAAAGAAAAGATTAAAAACTGGAAACATTAGAGTTGTAGGGAACGTTCTCCTAGAAGAAATCAACCACAATTGATTAAAATTCAACAACTTTTCCAAAATCGGTAAAAAGCGATAGTAAAACAACTAAATGAGAAAATATATTTTTAAATCATTATTTTATGTAAGTTTCCAACTTTTTTGGTAAAAAAAAAGTTTTTTCTTGTATAATAACTAATAATATAATTCCAATTTTTCAAACGTAACTATTTGGAAGAATTTTCCGCGTAATTCAAATATCGTCTATTTAAAGTAGAAAGATGAAGTTTTTCGAAAATATAGGAAATAAGGAATATTTGAGAGAAAAGGGACCAGCAGGGGAATAGGAAAATAATGCCATCACTGCAATTAGTTAACACTTTCTTTTTTATTTAAAAAATGTGAGTTAAATATAGGAAAGAAACCATTTCCGTAAAGTATTTTAGCTAAAATTGCATGAAGTTCTAGATCGCACAGAGCAAACAAAAATTTATGTTCACAACAGGAAACTGAAAAGATGGAAGTCAAACTGTGATAAGCATCGTTTATCACAAAAAGGGGGAAAATATCTATTTAAAAAGCTTTAAAAAGAATGTACTGCTAGGTTCAAAGATCAAGCCTTGAAAAGGAGTGAAAAATAAATAACTCAAAGAAATATAATATATGTAGGATTTCATATGTTGGCCTTTTGGAATTTCAAGGCTTTGAAACTATCAGGATACTCAGTGCAATGTAAATTTCACCCCGATCTCCTTTGATCATTTGCGATCTTCAGATGAATTCTATATTAAATATTAATTTACCCACATCGCCATCGAATTTGAAATTATTCGACATGCAATTTCAATTCTAATTACCTTAAGTGTTTGATTAAATAAGAAACCTGATGGCAGGTTTTAATAATTTTTAATTCGTAAAAACAATTTTTTAATGAGTAATTATTTTATTAAATTTCGTTAAATTATAATTTATTAAAGCCTTCACAGATCATTTTTTAAATGCATTCATGCTTCAGTTGAAGATGCAAGGTCAAGTTTAATTAGGAATTACTATTCTATTCTGCATCTGATTGTTGTAATTTTAAAAATTGCAATTTATAATGGAATTCCACAACTACTAAATAAAAAGAATCCTTTTGAAATTTTGAACAACAAATGGATTTTAACTTTAGAAATATCAATTACCAAAAATGCTAAGTGCTTCGCCAAATAAAAAATGACTTCTTTTAATTTAAAGACTTAATAAAGCATCAATCCTAACATCATTTTTTACCTTCATCTTCAATAATGTCTTCTTCCATTCTGCCTTTTCGTAAACTTTTCACGAATCGAACTTTTCTATCACAAAAGATTTATTTCATGAATCTAAAATTTAAAAAATGTTGTACTGAGCACAAACACGAGTGATTTGAACTAATTAAGTTTGAAACTTCTAGTCGAAATATTTTTGTTAAAAAAAAAGGTTTTTGAAATGAACAAGATTAAATTACAATTCATAGAGTTGAGCTTAAGTTTCAGAGGCGGGGGTTGTATGAACTTCCGTCGGCCCGCTTTCGCGGTCGCGACGCCTGCAACTGGTGGCAGATCTGCACGAGACGCTCTCTCTGAGCTTTCTATAGTGTGTTCAAAATAACTCTCGCAAGCACGTGATGCCGCGACGTTACACAGTGGGGCAAAATTACAAACAAAAAAATCGAAATACGATTTCTCCGCAAATCTGTTTCAATTTTTTTTAATTGAAACTAACCAGGCGTAGATCCAGAGAACTGACCTTAGTTGGGTTTCTCTCAAAACAGGGGAAGTGGGGTCATTTTTCACGTAAGTCACGAATTCACTTCAAAGACGATTTTTTTCGAGGAAAATTGAATTTAAAAAAGTTCTATTTTAATCAAGAAAGATGATGTTTAGTATCATAAAACATGTTTTTTCAATCAAAAGAACGATATTTTAACTTTAACAAAATGATGAGTTTTCTACAATAGAAATTGAATTTTCTACAAGAAAAACGAATTTTTATTAAAATGTTTGAATCTTTAACCAAATAGATAAATTTTACATAAAAAGACGAATTTTTAACCAAATAGTTGAATTTCAGGATTTCCGAGGATTTAAAAGGACTTTAACCAGTTTTAAGGGATTTAAAGTATAAAAAATATTTCAATAGTTCTCAAGAAATTCATGGAATTCCTAAGGATTTTAAATGCTTTAAGCATTTTTTAAAGCATTTAAACGTTTTAATGAATTAAAATTTATTAAAAGATTTTACGGCAGTTCAAGGAATTTCACAAGAATTAATTGAGGAATTCATTATTATTTCAATGATTTAAAAGGCTTTTTATAAATAAAAGTTAAACATAAGTAATTGCAAAGAATTTTCTAAAGTTTTATGAACATTTTGTAAGATTATATACGGTTTTTATGGGAGGATATTAATTAATTTTTAACGGATTGTTATAAATATAAAAAACTCCAAACATTTTATAATATAACTATAAGTTTTAAAGGATTTCACTAGAATTACAAATATTTCAGTAATTTTTAATGGATTTTATAAGATTTTCAAGGATTGCAGCCATTAAAAATTTGTTTGAAGATTCAATAAAGTATTTTAATTAATTTTCAAGGATCTCAAAGGATATCAGAGGACATCCAATTTTTAAAGAGATTTCGAGAAATATTAACAGATTTTATATAATTTAATGTCTTTTCAACAGATTTGACAATATTTCAAGGAATTTTTTCGTACGAATTGAGAGATTTGAAGGGAGTTCAAAGATTTAAAATGATTTTCCAATATTTTAAAAAGATTTCAAAAGATTTAGAATATTTTAGTGTATTTCTTAGAAATGCAAGGAATTTCCCAAAGATTCAAAAAATTTTGAAGGGATTTATAAAGATTTTTATGATTATCAGAATTTCCTAGAATTTTGAAAGATTTGGAACGATTTTAAGGATATACACTACGTACAATCAATCTCAAAAGTGGCCTATCTTTAAAAGGGTAGTATGCTTTTCGCTCCCGAGTTTCACAGGTATGCACCGGCTGAGGGGAGCGAACGTCACCTTCCACTGCACGGACCATGGATCCATCCTCTTCTATTGCGCCCTCTCAAGCAATGCCGACCCTATTTTCCTTCACCCTTCCTAGTTCAGTGATATCTGAAATTGTATTGGAAATAGATTTTTATGCTTTTTTCCGCACCACCATGGAGGTAAAGCATAATAAGGAGCGTTTTTTTAGTGGTAACCTCAGTAGACCTAATCCACATGTCAATACTATACAATACTATAGCATGTCAAAATAATTCAAATAAGAATTTTGCCCATATAAATCTTTACTTTTACTTTAGTTATTAGTTTCTAAGAATTGCTAAAATTTTACTTTTTAATTTTTAATTATTAATTATACTTTTACTTTTTAAGTCCGCCATAATAACGCGATACTAGTTTGACAAAGGTAAATCTCGAAAGTTATTTGGACTGATACATTTTAATTTGTTTTAAAACAAATAAATGCTTGCGTTTCGATTCACAGTTCTGAAATGTATTAGGCAAATGAAAACTGTTAAATTTAACCTGTGTTCGAAATTGAATAGTTAATAATTCTAAATTTTCTCAGTTGTAAAAATTACAAAATTTTCAGTCTCTTTATTTAAAGTTACAAAATCATCACCGAATTTAGTTTTCAAATCCAAATCGCTAATTATCTGTTGCGTCTCCTTCAAATCTTTAGGGAGGCCATGAATTAATTTACGTATAGCTCTATAAGCATCTAATTTAATACAATTTTATCATCTAGAAAAGTAATAGAAGGGCTGGACATTGGTGGACTTACTGATGTAGGCCGTGCTGTGGAAGGGGACGTTCGCTCCCCTCAGCCGGTGGCTGCCTGTGAGGATCGGGAGCGAAAAGTCAATCTCCCATTTAAAATGATTGATAGAATCAACAAAAAAAGATCTATCATTAATTTCTGTAAATCTTGATGGAGGCTTCTAAGCACACTTCAGAAAAAAAATCAGGTAAAAATTGTCAATTTAACAGTTGTTATTTAAAGGTTTAGTTTTTCCTTTCTGTTTAGAGAAAAGTTACAATATTTATTTAATCCTAATGAGAAAGGCCTCATTTTATTCTTTTAAGGATTCTCTCAAATTATATTTGGGTTGATTTTATTTTAAAAAAATAATTAAGAAATCATATAGTTATTATTGTAATAAACAATAATAGTTTAAATTTTAATTAACACCACCCAAATAGAGTTTTAGAGAATCCTTATAAGAATAAAATGAGGCCTTGCTCATTAGGATTAAATAAAAATTGCAACTTTTCCCTAAAGAGAAAGGAAAAATTAAACCTTTAATTAACTACTGTTAAGAAAAAAAAACAATTTTTACCTGATTTTTCTTCTGAAGTGTGCTTAGAAGCCTCCATCAAGATTTACAGAAATTAATCATAGATTTTTTTTGTCGATCTTATCAATCATTTTAAAGATAGGCAACTTTTGGGATTGATTGTACGTAGTGTACATTCTTAAATGACCTATAAAGGTTTCATGCTATTTTAAAATATTCCATGGGATTTTTTAAGGATATAATCAGATTTCTGAGAACTTCAACGTTTTTCAAGGATTTTAAAGCTCTCAAGTTATTTTAATAAATCTTCTAGGATTTTAGGAAATATTAGATTTCGCGGTATTTCATGGAAATTTCAAGCAATTTTATTGGATTTCAATAGATTGTAAAAATTTGAAGGGTTCGTAATTTTTTATTTTATTCGAGTTTGAGGATTACATTTTTCAAATCGAATGATTGATTATTGACTGATTAATTGAATTTTTTATTTATATAAAATAATAAACATTAGAAGAGTGGTATAGTTCCTGTAGAGTATTTAAGCTCAAGAAACTTTGAAAGAAATATTTGAAAATTTAAATTTTTAAAGCTAAAGAATTTTATTTTCAAGGGATCAAAAATTAAAATTATTACAGAATTTACACTTTATTTTAATTTAATTTAAACTATAACTTTAAATTGGAAATATAGAAATTTTAAACTGGCGACATTATCTGCGTTGTGAATCGAGACTCTTGAAGAATCTGGATGCGGTCATGGTGGAGCGTTTATCTTCAAACTCGACTTAGGAAAATCCGGCTGAACTCAGCATGCGTTTTTCTGCAGTTTTCCTCTCACCTGGCAAAATTTTCAGGAAAATGCGAGTGCTTCTAATATAGACCTTTGCTTCTCCGGGGTTTCCAAATAAAATGAATAGTACAATAGCGTTTTAAACGCAGTGCTATGGGTCTTTAGTGGAAAAACCTAAAAAGAAAACAAAACTAATAATAAAAATTCCAAAGATGATACTTATTGAAAGGTATGTATACAATTTAAAATAGAATTCGAAAAGATTGTATAGAATTTTATTATTGAAAAATGAGATTTCTGCAACGAAAAAAAAAAAAACATTCATTCTCATTTTTATAAGTGAAAATTGAAGAATTTCCAATATTGCAAGCCTTAAAACCTTAATCATTTTTAAAACCGTTGAATTACCAGGATAGAAATAGTCGCGAGACAAAAAACACGCCAAAAGAACCGTGGACTCCGGAACATTCACTGTAGACACAGTGAATAAATAAGTTCACAGATTATTATACATAATATTTTGCAACCTTTTAAATAATAGTATTTTTTATAATTTCTCTAAATTTCCCAGTGAAAAAAAAGTGAAGGTAAAAAAAAAAATTCTGGGAGGGGGGCGATCACCGGTTTCGGAACTCTGTAGATTTTGAAAAGAAATTCTTTTATTCACTTTATTCGAACATAATAAAAAAATTTAATAACTATAAAATTTAAGATATGGTTGCTTTAACAATGCGTAATTCATTTGAAATGATTGGTATTAATGTGTTATGAATAAATAAACACTCGCAAAGCATAATTCGGAAAATGAATAATTTTTATTAACATCTGTATTGATATAAGCTTTGTTAGGTGATTCTTGAAGAGGGTCGGATATTTATGAAGTGATTTTTATTTTCAATATAATTCACAAGAGCACACAAGCATTAAATATAAAAATAAGTGTATTTCTTATTGTTATAACGAAATTTTATAAATAAAGGCAGCTAAGCAATTTTTAAAAGTTTGAGGTGTTTTTTTTAAATGTGCTTGATTGGCTTGGCACAGATGCTTCAGTAAATCTTATTGTCATTGCATGGAAATTTTGTGAATCTTATAAGCAACATTTAGGCTTGCTAGTAATACTTTAGTAAACGATATTGCAATTTTATGAAAAAAATTATTGCTATAAACAAATTTGATACGTAAGTGTATAGTTTGAGCAATTTTTAGGAGTTTTAGGTTTTTTAAATCTGCTTTATTTGGGTTGCCAATGTGAAGCATATATCAAACAGAAACAAATGATTGTTATAAACAATAAATTAAACTATGGATTTTTTTATAAAAATTGTATATGAAAATCACGATACTAAAATGACAGTACGCAATTTTGAGCGCACCCAGGGCGCGCGACTGTTTGTTCTCGCGCTCGATAATATATTTATCTCGTACTCCGCTCTCGATAATGTATCGTGTATAATGCTCGCGGTCGGTATCTCAACTTTTATATCATTTCCATAAATGTATATTATTATAACTCATAACATGCATTGATATTAAAACAGACGTACTTTCATTGTCTCTTTTAAAAAAATGCGCATTCCTCAAAAAAATTTGTTATTAAACATTTTACTGCCGGTTTTTCAAAAACTGAATTTACTCATTTCCAATTTTATTTTTACGATTTAAACGTAGCACATACGGTCGAAACATCAGCATTACCTTTTTTTAACTTCTAAATTAAATCCCTACCTCAGTGACCCACAAAACTTCGATTAACGAGGGTTTGGGGGCTGGAGGTGGGAGGCAGTTAGTTTGAACCAAGAGTCATAGCTGGTTAGTCTTTTATGCTGGGAATTTCAACCAACTTTCAGCAGTGCTGTGTTAGATGGGAGTTCATATGATTTCATTTTCACATTCCCGGTCCACAGTGGGAAAAACATGTCATTTTTGGTACAAAATAACGTACAGCCTACAAATATTAAGCGATTTGAACAAAAAAAAATGTGAAAAAAAGCTGTTAAGATTTCTAAGAGAGCTGTCGAGCCTGATTTTTCAGTTAGGTTTTCAATTTTTTATAAATACACAAATAAGACGAAAAAATGGCCTTTTTATCTATTTTGACGTTCACAGTGCTCGCCAATAACAGGAAAAGTGATAAAATCGCCTAAATTTCATAAACTGATATTAGCTAAAGATGTTCCAATATTATGCATTAAACAATGACATTTTTTATAAAAAAATTATTTGTTGAACGAATGTTTTTTATGATTTTCCATAATCATAAGTTTTTTCTAGTTATATTGCAATTCTTTATATTATAAACAAATTTTGTGAACAAATGCAGTAATCAGGCATTTTTCGATAGAAAAATTCGTTTTTTTCGTTGCACATTTCTTTAAATTCGGAACTTTATGATATTTGCCACAAAATTCATGATTTTTTTATTCATTTTATGACATTTTAAACAAATGTAATAAACAAATGCATTATTCGGGCATTTGTCGGTAGAAAAATTCGGTTTTTTAAATGCCAGTCTTTTCATATGGAAACTTGATAGGAATTTCAGTAACATTCATGATAAGTTATTAAATTTTATTATTTCTTTAAACAAATTTGATGAACAAATGCATTAATCAGACATTTGTCGACAGAAAAATTCGTTTTTTCTATGTCAACAGTTTTAATCAGGATATCGAAAAAAATAAATTTGTCCACCCACAGATGTCCGAATAATGAATTTTTTTATTAAATTTGTTTTTAAAAAACATAAAATTTGTCAACTTATCATGAAGGTTGCCGAATTTATTATGAAG
The DNA here is from genome assembly GCF_010883055.1 of Belonocnema kinseyi. NCBI lineage: Eukaryota > Metazoa > Arthropoda > Insecta > Hymenoptera > Cynipidae > Belonocnema > Belonocnema kinseyi. Next base: position 78,513,453 of record NC_046662.1, on the reverse strand, counting down.
ATCCCAATTACAAGTCTGATATCGAAACAAAAAAGAATTTTTCCGTCGACAGATGCCCCAATAATGCATTTGTTTATTAAATTTGTTTTATAAAATTCATAAAATTGATCAAAAAATTATGAATTTTGCTTTAATTGTCTCATAAAGTTCCCAACTGAAAGTACTGCAATTGAAACAACAAAATTTTTCTATCGACAAACGCCCGAATAATGCATTTGTTTATTAAATATGTTTAAAAAATTATAAGATTAATCAACAAATCATGAATTTTTAAAAATTATTATAAATTTCCAAATTGAAAAAAAATTAACCAAAAAAATGAATATTTCTGTTGAAAAATGTCTGATTACTGCCTTTGTGCAATAAATTTGTTTATAATATGTACATTTATAACCAGAAGAGAATTTTTCTCATATAATATTGTTTTAATTTCAATTTCTTGCAACATAACTTTAAAAAACTTGTATTTATGGAAAATCTTTCTAAAAAATTTTTTAACAAATAATTTGTTGATAACAAATTTTTTTGTATATTTTTTGCATATTGTCCTGCTATTGACGAGCACCGGGAACGTCAAATAGAAAAAAGGCAATTTTTTCGTCATATTTGTTTATTTATAAAAAAATTTAAAACCTAATTCAATAATCAGGCTGGACAACTCTCTTAGAAATCTTATTAGCTTTTTTTTGCAATTTTTTGTTGTCGAAATCGGTGAAGATTTGTGGGCTGTACGCTATTCTGAATCAAAAAAGTCATTTTTCTTTTCAATTTGCGGCACTCCTTTAAGTCCGAAACCGAAAACTCTTTTTTTTTTAATAATCTTGTAGGGCATTGAAAAACAAAAATTTTTCTTTTCTTGAATTTTCTTTCATATCGCGCGTTATTTGGCTTAAAATGTTGATTTTCATGTTTTTTTAAATTTTGTAAATGCTATAACTATGGTAAATTTCGGTTTTATAAAAAAAAGTCATAAGGATAAATTGATCGTCTGATTTAATACTATGAATATCCGTACAAACAATTTTTGAATTAAAAAAAAGTAGTCTCAGAAATTTTCAAAATACGCTCACTTCTTGAATTTTCAACAAAAATGACTGGCTAACGAACTTGACCTTAATTTTAGGATACTAAAAGAGTATACGAAAAGCCAATTTAATCCGTCAATTCTTTCGAAAGTTATCGTGCTGACAAACTAAAAATTTACAGACAAACAGACACATACACACACATTCACACACAGCCAGACAGACACATTCGTAAAAACCTGTTTTTCGGATTCAGGGGGTCTTAAAACGTGAACATTTGATAAAAATGGGATGGGTCAAATTTTACACAAATCTAATACCTTCTCTTGATGAGAATGTAAAAAAAGTACCTCGGACAATAAAAAAAATTTTCAAGCTGGGCATTTGTTTATCAAATTTGCTTACAACAATCACATTTTTCATACAATGTCAATATAGTTTACAGAAGCATCACTGCGATATCGAACAAATCACGTTAAGACACAAGTACCTTAAATTCTTAAGCATTACTCAAGCTGCGTATTTGTTTATTAAAATTGTTCATAATAATAAGAAATACACATTTTATGTTCTTCTACTGTTTATGAAAATACAATTGTTAGTAACAACTCATTTATTTATAACAAATAATCAAGTTATGCTTTGTATTTTTAACATTTTTTTCCCGTAATTTTACCCCACTGTACCATGTTGCAGAGTGGGCCAAAAAAATGTTTCTGTGAACAAATGAATTTTAGCCTATTCATTCGATTCGGACGTTTTTTTTTAATAAAAATATTTTTCAAAGATTTGTAAGTTTGGATTTTTTATATAAAATTTCATTCCTTTTTCGTTTAACAATAGTCAAATTATAAACAAATTAAGAAAGAAAACTTGTTTTGTTTCATTAAGATTTCATTAAAGTTTCATTACGATTAATTGAAAATAGATACCGTTTTGCAATTATTTAAAGAATGTTGATGAACAAATTCACAGTTTGGATATTTTTCCCGGAATAGGCTCAATTTTTTACAGAATAAATAAGAATATCTTCATGATGTCTCTTTGCCACGATACTTTGCACATTTATAGGAATGGAAGCTTCTAATGTGTCCCTTAAGGGCTTACATTTTTCTTGCACCGTCTTCCCTATTCCTTTACACACCCTCCACACACTTACTTGCTAGAGGGAAGGGGATCTACAGTTCAAGGTGGGTTCCGAACCACCAAGAGCAACAGGTTTGGGTACTTAGTGAAAACCTTTTTCTCTAGAGGTACCGGTCCCACGACTCTCCGGAGATAAACAACTAACTCCCTTGCTAGGCTAGTGTTCACTGCATGGGCCGCCGAGGCTCTTCCAGAGCGCGAGGCGGTAATCGAACCCGCAAGCCGACGAAGTGGGTCCAAAGCCTATGCTTTAGCCCCCACAACCATCGTCCCACTTCTTTGCACATTTATAAGGGTCAGTAATTATTTAAACAAATCATTATTTAAACCATTTAGACATAAAATTTGTTTAAATAATTAATCATTCTTGTAAATTTGACAAATATCGTAGCAAAAAGTTATCGAAAAGACATTCTTAGCTGTTTTCGTAAATGAAAATTGAGCCTATTTGTTAAGAAATAGTCAAACTGAATTTGTTTATGAAAATTGCTTAAATAACTCACAATTTTTACAAATTTTCAAAATATCATAGCAAAGGGCCTTTAAAAAGTTTATGAGGATTGTTTGAAGAATTCTTAACTCTAATCAATTTTCAAAGTATTATATAGCGAAGAGTCGTCGGAAAGACATTGGCAGTTGATTTCGTGAACAATTTGTGCTTATTTCTTGAAAAATACCCAAATTATAAATTTATTAATGAAAATTGTTTAATTAATTCATAATTCTTGTAAATTTGCCAATTATCATGGAAAAAGTCATCAAAAATACATTTTTAGTTCATGCCGTAAAATATTGAGCGTATTAATTGAGGTATATCCACACTATGAATTTGTTGATAAAAATTGTTTAAACAATTGCCAAAGAACATCTATTTTTAATTCATTGTAATAAAACAGTATTTTTTGTCAAATGTTATACGAAAACTCTGGATTTGGATGATTTAGAATCCGAAAAATAACTTATTAATTAATTTTGTGTATAGTTGAATTATTCTAACTCACTGGATATTATTTTCAGAGTTTTAGCATACATAAAAGACTTTGTTGAATAAATATGAAAATATTAAAATAAAACTGTATTTCTGAAAAGATAAAAAAGATGTAAATTTTTTTGTAAAATAAGAAATTCAACAAGTTTTTTAATCAAAAATCTAAACGCACAATTTTTGTCAAAACATAAAAATCTTTCATTTAAAAAGAAACTTCCAAATCGACCGAATTGGGTAGGCTAAACATTGATTTGTCCACATCAACTTTTTTGAGGATGGTAAAATAAATCTTTAAACTTAATTTTATTAAATTAAAATTAAAAATGATACTCTTTGAGACACAAGTCATTGGAAAAATTGAATAAAAGGAGCCTTTTTAATCCCTAACTTCCATGCGCCAATTCTTTAGAACTGAAGAAGACGGCACTTTATGCGATACATTAACGAAGTTAATTAACTAATTAAATTTCATTTTGTATTCGCTCTATTTTATATGCGATTCCACACCCTTTGGTTCTATATTAAAGTAATTGTCGTGACGAAAATCGAAGTAATATTACTGATTATGTTATTTATGGTAAAATTAAAAACATGATTTTTAATGAAAAATTTTCAAATTTACAAAAAAGTTATGTTAATGTTTTTTACAACTAATTTTTTTCTTATAATTGATTCTCCATGATTTTTGAAAATAGTTGAATTTAATGAAATGGTTGCTGAATTTCTTGTTTTTGTGACTGAAATCTTTAAACCTATTTTTTTCAAAGAAAACATATATTAAATAAATAACTACATTTAAAGATTAATGAATTTTTTTCAAGTTGGAAACAGTAGAGTTGTAGGTAAGGTTTACTCGAAAAAGGGCCATAATTTAATAAAATTCAGCCGTTGTTTAAAAAATGGTAAAAAGCGGCAGTAAGAAAAAATTGAATTAGAAAAATTATTGCTAACAATTTGAAGGCATTGCTATGAGTTCCCTGATAAAACATCATAAGTGACAAACATCAATTTTATGTGATATTGAGTGTTATTAACGGTTTTTGACAATGTTTTCATAAACCATTGTTAGTTGGTTAATTAAAAATATCTGCTAATTATTTAACTTATTTTCAAATGTTTAAGCTTAAGTCCATGGTATATTTATCAGATCCCTACCTTACCGGCATTTTTTGCGCAAAATCTTAGGTCCACACGAATTTGGTGTATCGAGTTGAAAATTTGCCAAATCAATTAAAAGGCACTAAGGAATGTTTGTAGTATGTAGGGTCCTAAATTGATGCAACAAAACAATTTAATTGCGGATAATTTTTAAAAGGGTTTTATTTTTTATTTTCTGAAATTTAGGATCATACAAGCCTTCTATAGTGCATTCTAATTAATTTCACAAATTTTCGACTTGATGCTTCAATTCGTTGGGATGTCAGTTGTTGCAAAAAAATGTCGGCAAGGTTGGAATCCGATAACTATTACATGGCCTTAAACAATTTTATTTTGATTAGTCATTTTATTTTTTCATGTAGATCATAAAATGAATGTATTCTCGAGACTTTATGAGCTTTTAAGTTAATTGTAAAGATAAAATAATTTGTTCATATAATTTCATCATTCTCTCTAGGCTTCGGGGTCAGGTGAATTAAAAGTAATTAAATTTTTTCAAACGTTTCAGCATATAATGGTAGCCCTCATCAATCAATTTTATTTAATCTGTGAAAATTACATAATTTTTTGTAGGTACGCAATTATACAATTGAAAGTGTTTCAAGGAATTAAATTAAAATTAAAATTTATTTATTTTGAAGGAGTGTTATTCCTTAGTTTATATCTCATGTCAGTTGTCAAATTATATAAAATTCCTTAATTTAAAATGTTCTTGTATTTTATTTTACTTTATTTTATTAATAAATCTTGAAATGTTCTTTCAACATTTTATTATAGTAAAGTCAATTTAATGAAAACAATTTCAGTGTCTTAAACAATTTTTTAAGTTGTCAAAAAGATGTGGATTTCATGAAAAACAAATTTTTAACATTCTTTTTGTATAAAAAATACCCTTGAAACAATATTTTGTATGAAAGAAGTACTTTCAAGTAATCAATTTTTTTTATCTTGAGGAATTATATCTGTGAAAGTAAAATTTAATTCATTTAAAAATATCACTGTAGTCAAAATACGAAATTATCGAAAACATTGTATTAAAGTAATTATTCAAATATTCTGTTGACAAAATTTTTTCCTTATAGACAAACATTTAAATAAAAAAATAATACTGTAGTAAGAATAAAAATGTTTGATAAGCATTACGGTTAAACAATGTTTTCACTACAAATTTATATAGCAACGTATGTTTGTTAAAAAAATGTTTTGCTTTAATCCCGAATGTAAGAATTTTCTTTAAATTTTTTTGTTGTTGAAAAATTCTTAATTTTCAAATCAAAATGTACTAAGCTTTCTATTATCATTGAAAATCTTATTTGTAACAGTAAAATGATTTTTTTTAAACACTGTAGTTTTATAATTCTTCAGTTGTGCTTTTAAACATTTGAACATTACCATTATAAAACTCATTAAAATAGGTCCTGCATTTTCTGTTATCATTACAAATTATTTATGTGTAAGTGAAAAAAAAACTTGGCTCCAAAATCACACTAGTAAAAATAGGAAATTATCGCATTTCTGTCAAATAATTATTATTTAAATATTACATAAAAAATTGTAAGCGAAGAATAATCTATACAAGCATTCTTTAAACTCAAAGTATTCTAAAACAATATTATTTTTTATTTGTTCAAAATAGTGGTATAAATTTATATCAATTTAAATAATATCTAAAAAATCAAGAGAAACATTTCATTTCACAAATTAAAATTGCTTAACCCACTTTATTTTGTTTTAATTTTTCTTCCATTTTTCGAGTGCTTGTCATATTTTTATGTACTATTTTGTTTTCTAATCATTCTTCTACACTTTTTAATGCTTAAACAATTTATTTCCTCAAGTTTATTTTTAGAACGCATTTTCTCCTGCCTACTTATGAAAAGCATATAATAAAAATAAAATAATGATAGAAAATTGTTTAAAAAAGTAATTATTTAAACAAATTACATTTTTTACATATTAAGGCGTATTCTTCGAAAACAAATGATTACTTTCAAATATTAATATCTATCAAAAATTTGGCGAAACGAAATGTGAGTCCTAATTTTTCTATACTCGAACAAACAGGTAATATTTCAATAATTATGTAATTACCCGCTAAGAAGAGAAGAATAGTTAAACATTAATATTTTCAGATTTAAACGAAAGAGTGAGCTTTATTTAATTTGTTTGAATCTGCTAATTTTCCATCGGGAATTGGGAATTCGGAACAAGTGTTCAAAGAAAGAACAGGTTTAGCTCCGAAACTAAATCTTTTTTATTTCCTTAACGGTTGACACTTGTATTCCATGCAGGTGGACATATTTTCCACTTTTTTAATTCCTCTTGATCCGATCAGTAGTAACACACCTCTCATGGTTATTTTTAATTCCATACTTACATGCTGTATTTTCGATTAATTTATTTTCTTTTAATCTGTCCAGAAAATATGTGCACTTGCAAAGTTTATATCCTCCGTGTGCAACATAAGTTTGCAAATCTCAATTTTTTGTCAAGGTTATTTTTAATTCCATACTTACGTGCTTTATTTTCAATTATTTTAATTCCTTCTAATCTGCCCAAAAAATATGTGCAAAGGCATAGTTTTTATTCGTTGTTGTGGAAAATAAGTTTGGAAATCTCAGTTTTTTGTGTGCCATAACGGCGGAGTAATTTTAATTATAATATTTTAGATTGTTTTAACAAATTATAGATTTAATAATATAGTATATGATAATAAATTCTTTTGTTAATGTTGTATAAGGTAAACAAAATTATAAAAATATTCTTTGACAATACTACAAATAGTTTTTATTAACATAATAATTTGACATTCTCATTCTTTCTTTTGCATTACTTCATTTTTAATTCCTCTCAATAATACGCTTCCATTGCAATTTTCTAAGTCGATTAAAAAGAATAGATTTATTTCTACTCTTTGGTGGAACTTTCGGTAAAGGAAAATTCGCGTATTGATGGAAATTCTAAATTTGAAAATTTCTGAATTCTTCTCTTCTTGCCGGGTATTCAAATTATTGTACTGCTATCACTGGTTAAAAAACGCATAACCTCTGAAAAATATATCCATTTCGGGAGTTACATGAAAAAATAAAAAGTTTGAACAAACTAAAATTTCTTCAACAATTGAAAAACAGTTTAAAACCTGGATATTTTTAATATCACCGATTAGTGATGATTTATGAAATAACAAATTTTAAAAAAGCTCAATATTAACAAAGATATTAGGCAATATCTTTGGTCAAAGTGCCTTTTCCAAAGATGTAGAGAGATTATTTTTTGCACTTTGAGAAAACAAAAAGTATCAAAGATTGTGGTCCTTCTTAGAAATCTTTAAACTTCTCCGGCTTTTTTTTTATATCCCTTCAAATTCTTTGCAATCATTTTAAAGCTTTCAAAGTATCTCGAAACTGACTAAAATCTATTTTAATCATGTAAAATCTTTAAAATATTCTTCAATTCCTTTAAATCTCTTGACAATCCTTAAAATCTTTGAATTTTTGCAATTAACTTTTAAATTAATTGCTTAACATTCTTTAAAGTTACTAAAACTGATGGAAATATTTTTGAATCCTTTCAAAATAAACTTTAACATCCCGCAAAGTCCCTAGTAATTCCTTGAAATCACTTGAATTGTTAGAAATCTCGTAAGATTTCTTGCAAATCCTTTCAGGATTTTTTTAACATTTAATAATGTTAACCTCCGAATTTTTTTGAACTCCCTTCAACTTCTTTGAAATAATTTCAAATATTGTAAAATTGACTAAAATTAATTCAAATCTTTTAAATCAAAAATTCTTTAAATTTTCTTAGGCTCCTTAAAATCTCTTGAAAATTCTTAAATCAATCAATTTCTTTAAATTCCTTGAAATCTCCTAAAATTCATTACATCTGTTTTAATAACTCCCTATTAATTCCTTAAAATGTCTTAGAGATTTCTTAGAAATCCTACAAGTCCTCCGAGTTTTTTTGAACTCCCTTCAATTTCTTTGAAATCATTTTAAAATTATTAAAATTGACTAAAATTAATTAAAATCTCTTAAAATCCTTCAATTTTTTTAGACTCCTTAAAATTTCTTGAAAATCCATAAAGCATAACATTTTTTTAAATTCCTCGAAGTCTCTTAAAATTTATTAAAATCTTTTTAAATAACTTTTTAAATAGCTTTAAAATCTTTAAAATCACTCTCTTAAAATCTAAAAATTTCTTGTAAATCTTGAAACGTTTTTGAGTTATATTTTAATCCTTTAAAATAAAATCTTAAAATCTCGTCAAGCCCCTATAGTAATTCTTTAAAATGACTTGAATTTTCAGAAATTCTTTAAGTTTTTTTTTGAAAATATTTAACTCCTCCGAATTTTTTTGAAATTCATTCAACTTCTTTAAAATCATTTAAAATTTTCAAAATCGAGTACAGTTGATTAAAATCCTTTGAATTTTCTTAAATTCCTTAACAAATTCTTTAAAAAACATCCCTTGAAATCTCTTCAAATTCATAAAAATCTTTTAAAATAATTTTTCAGTAACTCTCTTGACATTCTTTGAAATCACCTAAACTGCCTTAAAATTTGGGTTTAAAATAAACCGATTTGCCTCAAATTTGGAGATCATTTTTTTATGTATTTGAAAACACTGGGTGGGGGGGAGGGGCAAAAGAAATTTAAAAAAATAGTCCTCCAGATATAAATTAGAATGACCATAATGTATATTTATAAAGAATAAAGAAAAATCATTAAGTTCCTAAAAGTATTCAAATTATAAAAGCACATATAAGAGTTCAAATTTTTATTTTTATTTCTAATAATACACTATACAGAAAAGTTAGCTTCTTTTCTAAAATTGATAAACTTATATATTATAATACTATAAAAACTCCATTTCACGTTCGATACCGACGAATTTTAGTTGTTCTGTTGGTCCATATCTGTAAAAAGAAAATTAAAATTAAAATCTCATTGAAATTCCTCGCTGCATGATTCGCGTATAACCCTTAATAATGATTTAATATCGAAAAAGGTATTTTCCGGGAGTCTACTGAAATCCTAGAATAAAATCACCTGTCAATTCTACGTTTTTTCATGTATCTCAAGTTATTTTCACGTATAATTCTCCATAGTGAGAAGTTTAGCATTTTTGTAAACAATCGACTTGGATTGTGTATACAGTTTCAATTGTGTATTATAATGATTTTTTTCAGTTTTTAGGGTTTCAATTGATATATTTTATTTATAAAACTTTGAAAAATTATATTAAAATATATTCTTAAACATATTAGCACCATTAATTAATTAAATAATTAAATAATACTAAAACATAAGCAATCATGTTTTGAATAAATAAATTCATCGCATATTTAGGTAAAACTAATGCCGGTACCATATTAAATTCAATTTCAACCGATTCATATTCCTAACTTTTCAAGTAAATATATTGCATTTTAAACAAGAAAGATCAATTGTCAAACAAAAATGAGATATTTAAATTTTTAGTTAAAAAAAAAGTTTACCAAACTGAAAACTTTTCAACTAAAATGATGAGTCTTTAACTGCAGTACTTGCATTTTTAACCAAGAAGATTAATTTCTACCGAAAAAGACGAATTTTCAACAAAATACATGAATTTTCAACTAAAAAATATAAATTGTCAACTAAAAATCGCACAGTTACATTTTCAGTTAAGAACATTAATGTTTAAGCAAAGATATGAATTTTCGACTATAATGATCGAATATTCAATTGGAATAATTCCATTTACACTTTAAAAAAATATTAATTTTTACCCCCAAAAGCAAATTGTCAAAAAGAATAGTTACATTACTAAACAAAGTGATGAATTTTCAAACAAGATTCATTTTCTAAAAAAAAAAAACAATTTTTCAATAAAATAGATGAATTTGCATCAAAAACAAAGAAATTTTCCACCGAATAGTTTAATTTTTAACTAAAAAAAAAAATCAAGTCTCAACCAAACATGGAATAGTTAAATTTTCAGCTACAAACATTATTTTTAAACCAAACGGATGAATTTTTAATTAAAATAATGAATCTTCAACTTCAATATTTGAATTTTTACCCTATAAGTTTAATTTCTATTAAAAAATACGAATTTTCAAACAAACAAAAAAAAAAAGAATTGTCAACTAAATAATACAAATAATCAATCAATAATGAAATTGTTAAATTATCAGTAAATAAATTTTCAACCAGAAGATACATTTTCAAACTAAAAGATAAATTTTTCAAAGAAAATTAATTTTCTGCCAAACATGAAATATTTAAATTTTCACTTGAAAAAAATTAATTTTCAACCAGAAAACTGACGACTTTTAAACTAAAATGATGAATCTTTAACTGGAATAGTTCAATGTTTAATCAAAAAGAGTTTTTTGAACTAGAAAAGATAAATTGTCAACCAAAAATAGAATAGTTAAATTTCAGTTTAAAAAAATTAATAATCAATCAAAGAAATGAATTTTAAACTAAAATGATCCAATATTCAATTGGAATTTTCAGTTAAAAGGAACTATTTTTAAAACAAAGAAAAACTTTTTAAAAATTGGTACATTTTCAAACAAATCGATTAATTTTTAACTAAAATTGTGAATCTTGAACTATATTAATTGAATTTTTAACCACAAAGATTTATTTAAACCAAAAGGACGAATCTTCAAATGAAACAATAATTTGATAACCAAAAATTAAATAGTTATTTTTTTAGTCAAACCAATTAAAGTTCAACAAAGGAGGCGAATTTTCAACTAAAATGGTGAACTGAAGTATTTAAATGTTCAATAAAAAATAATTTTTTATACAACAAACAAAAATTTCAACTTATTAGCTAATTTTTTAACCAATGAGGTGAATTTTCAATTTAAATTATGAATCTCCAACCAACAACATTAATTTTAACAAAAAAGTTAAACTTTTAACCAAAAAATAATATTTTCATAATAAAAAATATGAATTCTGAACGAAAAATGCAGTAGTTGATATTTCACCAGAGAAAGATTCAAATTTTTAATTTAAAAAACATTTGAAAAAGAAAACGGTAAATAAACTGTTAATTTTTTAAGTAAAACGACGAATTCTCAAACAAACAGATTAATTTTCTACCAAAAAGAACAATTTTCAAACAAAATACCAAAACTACAAAAACGACCATGAAAACAAAAAAGCAATAGTTAAATTTTCAATTAAAAAAATTAATTTCAATCAAAAGAAAAGATAAATTTCCAACAAAATAGTTAAATACAATAATAAAAAGCTTCTTTTACAGAATGGAGACTCATTGTGATTTAATTTTATATTGTAATTTGAAAGAAAAAAATTAATCACACTCTCGAGAAAATTTTGACTTTAAAAAAAACTTCCGCGACATTTCTCTTGGTCCAATTACCACTTTTAATTATTTTCTTCTAGTAGTGAGATTTACCTGTAATCGAAAAACAATTCTTCACCAGGTTGAATTGCTCTCTTCGCGAAAATTCCGATTCGGTGATCGCCATTAACCATCATAACTTTGGCATAACAATTGGGATTTATGGAATGATTTGCGAATCTTATTTTATTTCCCTTTCTAGTGGCATCAACAACGAAATCTGTAAACAATTTAATTAATTAATTAAAACTGCTGGAAAAGTGAATTCCTTGAAAAATGGAAATAGTTCATACAAATGTCACTTGCCATTATTTAAATTAAATAAGAAGCTGCACATATATTTGTCATAGACTTTTCCGCGTCTGTCGGCTTCATCTTGGCTAATAATTTCCCCGCAATATTCCGAGATGAATTCGTTTTTAGCTGCAGACTCTTTGAGGAAAATTCCCCAGCCCGCAACGTCGGACGGAGCCATAAGTAAATGCTTATCTGAAAATAAAAAAATAAATGATAATCAAAAATTGTAACCTACTTCATTTTAAATATGAATTTAAGAACGTTACGATGTTTCAATTTTAGGGTGTCTACTCTTATACTAGGGGAAAAAATGCCCTGCCAATCTCAAATGTTTTTCAGGTATTTCTAGATTTTTTTAGATTTAATAATTCGTAGAAAACTGATTTTTTGGCTTGAAATTTCAACAGTTGGTTAGTAAACTGAACTATTTGGTTAAAAATTTATATATTCGGGCTTAAAATGTATCTACTTTGTAGAAACTTCGTCTTTTTAGATTGAAAAATCAATAATTTGCTACAAAATTCAAATATTTGTTCAAAAATTTGGATTTTTGTTGAAATTCAGTTTTTTTTTTAGAAAACTTCAAAGTTTCGTACAAAAATCGTGTTTTCAGCTTGAGAATTCAATAATTTAGTAACAAAGTACATTTTTTGTTGAAAATAAACTTTTTTTGTGAAAAATTCTTATTCTTGGCTTATCAATTTCGTAATTTAGTCCATTTGAAAATTCATTACTTTTGTTCAAAATTCGTTGTTTTTGTATAAAAATTGTTCTTTTTTCCTAGAAATCTAATATTTTAATGTTTGAAAATGTAATTTTTTTATAGGAAACACATACGCTTGGATAAAAATTAACTTTTTTGTTGAAAAATCATATATTCATGTTAAAAATGCAACTGTTTTGTAGAAAATGTTTGTCATTTTAGCTTAAAATTGGACTAATTTGGTAGGAAATTCAACTATGTAGTTGCAAATTAGCTTGTGTTGAAAATTAAATTTTTTGTGAAAAATTCTTATTTTTGGCTTAAAAATTCCGTGACTTAGTCCATTTTTTTTTAGTAAAAACTCTTACTTAATTGAAGTTTCAATACTTTTGTTGAACATTCGTCTTTTTGATAGATATTTCATCTTTTTTTTTGTTAAAAATGTAACTGTTTGGTAGACAATTAATTTGTTTTTGTAGAGCAATCAACAATTTGGTAGAAAATTATTCCTTTTAATTTGAAAATTCAAGAATTTGGTAAAAAAATGAACTGTTTGTTTCAAAATTATCTTCTTTGTTAAAAACTCATACTTAAGGTTGAAAACTGATTTCCTATAGAATAAGTCTTTTAGCTTAAAAATTCAAAAATTGGGTAGACAATTCAACTAGTTCATTGAATGTTTATTTATTAATGTTAAAATTCAACCATTTTGTAAAATGTATGTCTTTTTAACTTCAAATTTTAACAGTTTAATACAAAATTTAACTAATTGGTTTCAAATTAACTTTTTTATAAAAAATGCAATAATATAGTTGAATTTGATCCGACGAAAATTAACATTTTTTTTAAATTCATATATTTATTTGAAAATTAAAATCTTTTGTAGAACATATTTATCCTTTTAACTTAAAATCTGACCAATTTGGTAGCAGATTCAACTATTTGGTTGTAAATAAAGTTTTTTATTGAAATATCATATCTCCATGTTGGAAAATTAAGTGTTTTGTAGAAAAATCGTCTTTCTAGTTCATAAATTTAAAAATTCAGGAGAAAATTTAAGTACTTAGTTACAAATTCACTTTTGTGTTAAAAATTAATATTTTTGACTTGAAAATTCCGTAATTTAGTCGATTCTTTTTTTAAGTAGAAAGTCTTACTTAGTTGAAATTTCTCGATTAAAATTTCAACTTTTTTTGAAAATTCTTCTTTTTGGTCCAAAAACCCATAGCTTTTTGTACAAATTTTATAATTTTTTTTTGAGTTTGGAAATGCATTTTGTGAGTGCACAAAATTCATCTATTTGATGAAAGTAAACATTTTTTTGTATTTTTTATAGAAATTTAATATTTTTTGGTTACAACTTCAACTGTTTGGTACAAAAAATAATCTGTTATTGTTGAGTATCAGTAGAAAATCCTTTTTTTAGTTTGAAAATTTAACTGTTGGGTTCGAGATTACTTTCATTATTGAAAGTTCATACATTCAGATTAAAAAATCAAGTGTTTCGTACCAAATTCGTATTTTAGCTAAAAAATTCAACAATTTGGTAGAATAACTAATGAAATGATTGAAAATTAGCTTTCTTCCTGAAATTTAATTTTTTGCAAGAAAATTAATTTTTTTCTGTAGAAAATTCATATTTTTGGTTAAAAATTAATGTTCTTGTTGAAAATCCATTTATTAATGATAAAAATTAAACTATTTTATATAATATATTTGTTTTTTTTGGCCTGAAATTTGAGAAATTTGGTGGAAGATTTCACTATTTAGTTGCAAATTAACTTTAGTGTTGAAAAACTTTTTTTGGTAGAAAATTTAGTAATTCAGTTGAATATTTTTTATGACTGAAAAGTCTTACTTAGTCGACAATTCAATACTTTTGTTGAAGATTTGTCTTTTTAACTTGAAATTTTACCTGTTTGGTACAAAATTAAACCATTTTGTTGAAAATAAACTATTCTGTTCGAAATGCATTTTCTTTAGTGCAAAATTCGACTATTTCGTTTAAAATTGATGTATTTTGTTGATTTTTAATTGTTGGTTAAGAATGTAAATTTTTTTGTTTTAAAATCAATCTATTTTGGTAGAGGATTATTGAAAATTCAATTACTTGGTTAAAAGTGGAACTGCTTTGTTAAAAATTTATTTTTTTTTTTGTAGAAAATTTAACTATTTTTTGACAATACCTTTGTATTGATTTTGTATTTTGTAGAAAATTTGTCTCCTGAATCGTCTTGGTTAAAAATTTAACTATTTAATTGAAAATTATTGTATTTTGTTGAAAATTCTTATTTTTTGGCACCATAAAATTTATGGGAAAAAAATAAAAAAATAGGAAAGAAAAATGAGAAGGAAGCCAACAAAATTCCTTTGCTTCTCGTTTTTTATATATCTCGTTTTTTTTATTTTTATTATTATCAAATCACTATAAAAAAAAGTTTCAGTACTATTTATCAAAGTATGAAAAATTTTTAGCAGGTAGGAACAGCACCGAAAAAACGAAGACCTCCCATTGATACCTGAGAATCAACTCTTTTTCCTCTTTTTTAGTTTTTTTCCTACAAATTTTTTTCTTTTTCAGGAAACTTGTTTGCTTTTTTTTGTAAAAAGATCTTTTATCAAATTAAAATAAGAAAATTGTATGGTGGTTGTCCAGATTCGGTCATTGGATTCTTAATTTTCTTTTCAGGAATTCTATGTATTAACTTGATTATTGGACGTTAAATAGGATTTTAAATTTGATTTTAATCAAATTTAAAGTTCTTAAATTTACAAAAAGAACAAAAAAATACTTACTGAGTCCGCGTTGAACGCTGACATTTTTACAGGATATTTTGGCAATACGATACTGATCTGCGCCACAAGTTTGACACAAGTCAGGATCGCATTCACGCACAGCCAAGTAACAAGGACACTGTTTGGTGTTACATTGAGCTTTACACCTGCATCCAGGAAATCGATTTTGGCACTCACTACTGCACTGACAAAACTTCTCGCAGAAATTTTGGGCTTGAATACAAGGACATGAATTGTCGCAGGGACGATTTGGATGATCGCAGGGGGAGTAATTGTGTACGTGATTCGCTCCTGAAAAACAAATTCATCATTTTTAAACTTTAATCAATCGTTAAAAGAATTTCTTTTTTTCATTTTTTCAACTGCCTCTTTCTAATGTTACCAGAATCCTTCTTGAGTTGTATTTTCCTGCAGTGGACAGACCAGAGGCGATGTTTCTTCTTCTTCTTTCTCGGAGGAGTCATGTCCTTTAAACTTTCAACCGCTGGAATATCAGATGCATCCTTTTGAGCGAATTTGTAAACTTCTTGACAAGTTTTAGTTAACATGATTTGAGCTAAAGCACATGGATTTCCAGGGAAAGCTTTATGTAAAGCTCGGAAGACACTTTGTTCTGATCCAGTCCAGGAAAATTTGGTCTCAGCTACCGCTTTCGATTTTATTTTTAAGAGAGAAAAGGGCGTTTGATTTTCTGGCTGTGACTGGTTTTGTGCATCTTCCGATTTTGAATCCTCATTCACGTTTTGTGAAAAGTCTGAAAAAAGGTAGATAAGGTCTTAGCTAATGGAATTTTACCAGGGTGGCCGCAAAACTTTTTTTTCAACTTTCCCTGCATTTTTCCTTTTCCCTGACAATTAATATTCAAAGACCAGCCTTGTATCATTTTAAAAATAAAATCTTTTACAAACGGAACAGAAAAATTCGAAATTAATATTTTTAATTTTTTGTATTGCAAACAAAAAGATGACTTTTCTACCGTAAAGGAAGAATTTTCATAAAAAAATATGTATTTTTGCCGAAAAAAGATGGAATTAAGGAAATATTTACATTTTCAACCAAATTAATGAATTTTCAATAAAATGGTCGGATTTTCTAACAAACCCGTTGAATTTTCGACCCAAAGATAACATGTTAGGAAAAAACTTGAATTTCCAACAAAATAATTAAATTATCAACAATATAGTAGATATTTTCATTAATTCGTTGAATTTTCAACAAAACAAATTTAACCAAATAGTTGCATTTACAATCAAATGGTTGAACAACCCAAAAGACATTTTTTAGAAGACAGTTGAAAACGAAAGAAAACAATTTAAGATTAAAATTAAACATTTTTATTTATTTCAATCAAACAATATTAATTTAATGTTGAACAAAATAATTAAATTTTCAACAAAATAGTTGAACTTGAGAGCAACTAAGACGAATTACCAAGTGAATAGTTGAACTTTCAAGCAAATAGTTGAATTTTTAATGTATAAAGATAAATTTTAAACCAAATGACCGAATTTTTGATAAAAAAGATTAAACTTCAACCACAAATAGTTACAGTTTCAACCAAATAGTACAATTTTTCAGCGAAAAGACGACAATTTTTGAGAAGAATGTTGAATTTTCAAACCGAAAAGTGGAATTTCTTACAAAAAGATTAATTCGTCGCAAAAAATGTAATAGTTGATAAAAAACAACACATTTTCAATAAAATAGTTCACTTTTTTAAACAATGAGTTAATTTTTTTTTAATTTCATTTTTCAACCTAAAAAGATGAATTCTTTCTGGAAGTCTCTTGTGACGACTAGAATGAATTTATCAGGGTTTTGCTTCAGATTTCTAGGAGTACAGTCCAAAAAATCAAAAAATCCCAATTGTTGAACTTTCAAGTAAAAGCGATCAATTTTCTGTAAAACAGTTAAATTTTCAATCCGAAAATATAATAATTCAACAAAAAAAAGTTAATTCTCAACCAAAAATTGCATTTTTAAATGAAAAAGGCATTATTAACCTCAAAAACATTAGCCCTCTAACAAAAAGCATGAATTTGCAACTAAGCCAGAGGAATTATAACCAGTTTAACCAAAAAGACAAATTTACAACAAAATAGGTAAATCCTCAACCAAAGAAGATTAATTTTCAATCAAACAGTTGCATTTTTATACAAAAAATATGAAATTTCTCCTAAAACAAATGTATTTTGACATCAGAAAGTCAAGTCAAAAAAAAAGTCGTTAAACTTCCAACCACGAAAGATTTTTATTCAATTTTCTTCCAAAATAGTTGAATTGTAAACCAAAAATGTTCCAAAAAAGATGAATTTACAACGAAATAGTTGAACCCTCAACCAAAGAAGATTAATTTTTAATCAAACAGTTGCATTTTCATCCAAAAAAAGATGAAATTTCTACTAAAACGAATACATTTTTATACAAGAAAGACGAATCTAAAAAATTCGTTAAATTTTCAAACACGACAGATTTCACCGAAAAAATTCACCCAAAAAGACGGATTTCTAAATAGAATAACTTTTTTACAAAATGTTTGAATATTTAACCAAATAATAAAGTTTTTAACAAAAAATATAATCGACTGAAAAAAAAATGAAATACATGGGAAATAAATTACTAACAAGATTATTATATCAGGATGCTCGCAAAACTTCATGTTCAAAATTCCCGAAATTTTGCCCTGACCATTAACATTTAAAGACCAGAATCTTAGTCTTTAAAACTTGCAAATTTATTATTCTTTACAGTCATTTAAATCCCTGACCTTTACAAGACTTTTAAAAAAATCCCTGAACAATAAAATTTCCTGACTTTTCCCTCATTTCTGGGTCAATCAGGAAAAAGTCAGGGATGTTAAAAAAAGAAAAATTATCTTAAAGAAACGTTCGAAATACACAGTAATTTTAAATGAGAAAATTTGTATTAGAAAAACTTTACAAAAAGTTCGATATTTCAAGCTCAGTTAAAAAAATATATCTATTCAAAAATCGAATAATTTCTTCATTTTTTAATGGTTTCATGTTTAAAATTCTGAACTTTCATGGTAAACAAAAAATTAACGTTGTTTTAAAATAATTCAATTTTAAATGAATAAAATTGAGAATTTGATTCATTTTGAATATGAAAATAAAGGTAAATTTATTTCGATTTTCAAAAAATGTGCCTAATAAATTATTACGTTAGATCACAATTTTTGTAATTAAATACAAATTTAGATTTTTAGAATTTCAGATGTTTTCACTTTTAAATATTCAATTTAATTTTCATTTTTAAATTACCAAATTTTAATCGTTTTGAATTTCAATTAATTAAAATTGAAAATTTTTCACTTTTGAATGATTAAATTCTGAATTAATTAAATTAGATACAACACAATTTTCATTCTTTCAAAATTTATAAGATCTATATTTGAAAATTGGAATTGGACAATATTCCATTCTTAAGTATTATATTAAATTTATTTTCTTATTAATTTTTAACGACTCTTTGTTCACTAAATAATAATAGTCAGCATAATCATAGTATGAGTTATCAATACATATTAATTAAAGAAATTTGAAAAATATAACCTAAACATTTGAATATTAAATATTGTTTGAATTGCTTGAACGATATAAATATTAATAAACAAAACGTTTTTATTTATTTTCATATTATATTCGGAGGATAAAAAAGAATCCTAATAACCTTGACAACTGCCTCCTTGACTATACTTGTTGCTGTCATTACTGTCTTCACTACTCGCTTCATTTCCTGAATCAACACTCGTTTGCTTCTTTACTTTCCTCGGTGCGCCTCTTTTTTCTTCTCCGTCTTCGTCCTTCACATCGGCTGCTTGCGCCGCGAGTTTTTCCTTCATTCCCTCCTGAAATTCCAAATTCATTACTTCATTCCTTGATTAAAAAAAAAATAGTCAGAATAGAAAATTAAAAAAGACATACTAAAACATACCAAATGCATATAACAATCGGGAGAACATGGTTCACAGAATGGTTTCAACTCAGGTCCCTTGCGCTTTTGTAAATTGGGCCCCGGATGAGAAGCTTGGAGGCCTAAAAATAACCAGAGACATTTTCAAATAATAATAGAAAAAAAGACAATATTTTTATTGGTATGATTGCAACAGGGCCTAGAATTTCCGACTGCAGAGTTTAGAAATGTTTCTTTGATATTTCTAAAAAATATCTAAAATCCGGAATGCTTTTAGGCCCTGATTCCTGCACTTCAATGAATACAGCAATCGGCGATGAATGATTTCGGATGAGTCCCTCACGAGCTTTCTGTGATAAGCGAAAAAAGCGCTCGACAAAATGCAAATTTTTACCTTGAGAGTTCCCTTGGATGCCACATTAATTAAAGGATCACACAAATTCTAATTAATTACTTTTCAAATCCAGATTAACTCAGATTGTACAGATGTTGCATAGTTTATCACATGTGATTTATACAGGGCGCCTACTCAAATCCTGGAAAAAATTCCCTGACAATTCCAGGCTTTTATTCCGGTTATAATTTTTCATAGTTTTATATTAAATTCAAATTAAAATGCTTCAAATTCCTAACTTTTCCAGTCAAATCATTGAATTTTCAACAAGAAAGATGAATTTTTAACCAAATGGTCGCATTTTTAACAAAACAGATTAATTTTCAATAAAAAAATATGATTTTTCAACAAAATATATGAAATCTCAACTTAATAGTTAAATTTAGAACTGTAAAATATCAGTTTTCAACCAAAAATGGAATAGTTACAGTTTTAGTTTAAAAAATTGATTTTCTAATTTTTTAAACCAAATTGATAATTTTTTAATTAAAATAATGAATTCAACTGGAATATAGATTAATTTTTAAACCAAAAGATGAATTTCCGACAAAACAGTTTACCTTTTAACCAAAAATATTAATTTATGGCTACAATGATGACTTTTTAATTGGAATACTTAAATATTTAATCAAAGATTAATTTCCTATAAAAAAAAACAAACGATTTTTTAACAAAATAAATAAATTTTCGACAAAATAGTTCAATTGACAACTAAAAGATAGATTTCCAGGAAATAGTTAAATTTCAACTAAAAAGATCAATTTTTAAACAACCTAATGAATACTCAAATAAAATTATGAATCTTCAATTGGAATAGTTAAATTGTCAACAAAAAGATGAATTTTCAACTCAGAAGATTACTTTCTACCTAAAAGATAAATTTTCAATAACATTCATGAATTTTCAACTAAGAATAATAGATTTTAAACCATAAATTGAGGTTAAATTTTCAGTTAAAAAAGTTCATGTTCAACCAAAAAGATGAATTTTTAAATAAAATGATCAAATATTCAATTGAAACAGTTACTTTTTTAACTAAAATGATTAATCTTTAACTGGAATAGTTAAATAATTAACCAAAATGTTGAATTTTCAAGAAAAAAGATTATTTTCTACAAAAAAAAAGACGAACTTTTTAAACCAAAGTTGTAGTTTTAGGTTTTAAAATAACAAATTAAAAAAAAATAGTTACATTTTCAAATAAAGTTATAAATTTTCAACTGAAATTATGAATATTTAACTGGAATAGATCAATGAAAAAAAAATAAAATTACAAATGCTATGTTTAATCTTGATCTAGAATTATTGATTTTCAAACAAAAAGATGTATTTTCGAGCAAGAAGATTAATTTCTATAAAAAAACACGCAATTTCAAGTAAAATGGATAATTTTTAAACAAAAAGTTGAATAGTTAAATTTTTGGTTAAATAATTAATATTTAACCATAGAGCTGAATTTTAAACTATAATTATGGAATATTTATTTGGAAGTTACAAACAAATTTTCCACAAAACAGTCAATGTTTCAACTGGAATAGTTAAATTTAAAAAATTAATTTTCAGCTAGAGAAAAAATGAATTTTCAAATGTCGTAGTTGCTATTACAACTGAAAAAAAATTTAATGAAAAACAGTTAAATTCAATAGAAAAGATGAATTTTCAACATGAGTTGCATTTTTAATCAAGAAAGGTTTTTTCGGACCAGATAAAGTAAAAATTGCAAAGAAACGGTTGAATTTTTAAGCAAAAAGATGGTTGCTCAAACCAGAAAATTAATTCTATACCATTAGAGAACGAATTTTCAACAAAATACATGTATTTTGAATCAAAACCTTGTATTTCAAACAAAGAAAAAAGAAAATTTAACAAAATTGTTAAATACAATAATATAAAGCTACTTTTACAAATAAAGATTCATTTTTATTTAAAATTAGATTATACTAAAGACAAAAAAATCCCTGATATTTCCAGGTTTTTATAGGCATATGAAATTTCCTTGACGATTCCAGGTTTTCCGGGTAGGGTAGACGCTCTGTTATATCTTTGCAATCAGAGTTAGATTTTTCGAATAGAATTTATTTAGAAAAATACTCACGGTGTAAGAAACAGTCGTATTTGAAACATCGGCGACAGAAAAGTGTGTGAAAAGAATGCATAACTTGTTCTCTGGGAACACTTTTTGCATTTGGGCCATCGATGTTTGGAGTACATTCTGGTGGCAAAGCATTCGGATCCGATCTCTCGGTTAGTTCTATATACTTTTCTTTGAGCTCTTCTGGTTTTCCCTTATCAGGAAACATACAAGAAATTGCCTGTAACAAAAATATTTCAAATTGATGTAAATTCCTGTTAAAAAAAGAAGCATCTAACAACCAAATTTGGACTACAACGAACAAAAAAATCCTATTGTAATCTGAAAAAAATACATTTAAAAAAAAAATAATTAAGTAATTTTCGAACAAAAAAAAAGAGGAAAAAAAATGAGAAGGCAGCCAACCGCATCCCCTTCCTTTTCTTTTTCTTTCTTTCGTATTTTTGATTTTTATTATCATCAAATTACAATAAAATAAGATTCAAAACAAAAGAATAAATAAAATTGCACTATAATTGTAATGCAATTTTATTATTTTATTTTTATTTAGAATGTTATTTTATTGCTATTTGATGACGAAAGAAAGAAAAAGAGAAGGAAGGGGATGTGGTTGGCTGCCTTCTCATTTTTCTTTCCTCTTTTTTTATTTTTGTCCGAAAATTATTTATTTTTTAATTTTTTTTAATATATATATTTTTTTCAGATTACAACAAGATTTTTGTTTGTTTGTTCGTTGTGGTCCAAATTTGGTAGTTGGATTCTTGTTTTTTTTTTACTTTTTATTTATTTAATTTTTTTAAACAGGAGTTTACATCAGTTTGATTATTGGACGTTAAATAGGGTTTTAAATTTGGATTTTAATCTAGTTTAAGTTTCTTAAATTTTAAACATATTTCAGTTTTTCAAATGATGTCTCAAGTCCTCTGAAATTTTGTTGCATACAACACATGAGCAAAATGCCCGGAAAAGAGGGAAAATGGGGTGATTTTTCACGAAAACAGGGGAATAAATACTTCGAAATAAAACTAATATAGATACTACATTCAATTAAATATGAAACGCTTCAAATTTATAATATTTCAAGGTGAAATATATTTGTTTTTCAACAACATAGTTAAATTTTGAGAAAAATTTCACAGTCGAACATGCAATAAAGAAACAAATTAATTTGATACCAAACAATTGCATTTACAACTAAATATATATTTAGAAATGTGCCAAAGTTTAAAAAATAGTTAAGTTCTTAAATAAATAGTTGAAATTTCAATCTAGAAAAATGAATTTTCAAACTAAAGGTCGAATTTTCAAACAAAAAAGATAAAAATTCTACCCAAAATATTTGCATTTTTTAACCAAATAGTTGAATTTTCAAGCTAAGTCGACGATTTTTGTTTAGAAAAGTGTGGAATAATCAATCCAAAAGGACGAATTTTCTATTTAAAAAGACCCATTATCAACAAAATCGTTCAATTTTCAACCAAAAAATAAAATTTGTTAACAAAACAGTTAATTTTTTAAACAAAATCATGCAATGGTCTACAAAATAATCGAATTTTCAATAAAAAATGAGCTTTTAACAATAAAATTAAGATTCACAGTTGAATTTCGAATCCAATAGTATGAAAATTTCTATTTAAAGAGACAAATATTCATAAGAATAGTTCAATCTTCGACCAAACTGATGAATTTTCAATAAAATGGATGAATTTTTAACGAGATAAGTAAATTTTCAATAAAACAGTTGAATTTTCAAATAAAAATGATGAGTCTTTAACAAACAAAAAAATCTATTTTTAACAAAAAAGTTCATTTTAAACCAAATAACGAAATCTAAAAATTGCTTTGCTTGTGTAAAGCATTTTGCTTTACATTGATTCAAAATTTTGAATATGTTAAAAGTTTTTTCAGAACTTCTAAATCTCTTTTAAAATAATTCAATTTCTTCCTAATTCTTTTTCCTAAATCCGGAATATTTAAAATTTTTTCCTTAAAATCTTTCAAATTAATTTTTTACAATTTTAGAACTCTTTAAATGATCTTTTAAAATTCATTTTTCAAAATAAAAATTCATTTTCAAATTTCTTACGAATCTTAAGAAAGTGTTTTTTATTTTTTTTTAGAAGCCCTTTATATTTGTTAAAAAGCTTCTAATTTTTTTTAAACATTCGTCTTTTTCGATCAAAAATCCGGATTTTTGGATTAAATTACATCAAAATAGTAGGCCTTTTAATAAAAAAACACCAGCTTTTGGAACGAAATCACTGACTGTTTCACTGTACACTTGAATTTTTCACCTAAAAAGATAAATGCTTAAATTGTCTAACAAAAAAGATTAAACTTCAATCCAAAATAGTTGGATTTCCAATCAAGTAATTGCAATTTCAAGTTAAATTTTTTTTTAATAATTTGAATTTTTGACAAAAACGTTCACTTTCAACCAAAAAATATGACTTTTAAACAAAATGCTTGAATTTTTAACAAACAAACAAAATTATAACCAAACAGTTGCATTAATAACCAAAAAGTTAAACCTTCAAGCTAAAGTCGAATATTGTAGAAAATAGTAGAATTTTCAAATCGAAACTTGAATTCTCAATCAAAAATATAATACTTGACATTGACACCAAAAAGGCGGAAATATTAACAACAAAAATATAATTTTAAAACCATAAAGACGAATTTTTTATCCAAATTATAAATTTAAAAAACAAGAGGGAAGGTTAAACATTCAGAAAGAAAAATTAATTTTCAGCAACAAAAAACAACTAATTTTCAACCATAGATACATTTTCAACGAATAATGTAATAGTAGATATTTCAACAAGAGAATATCTGAATTTTAAAGTGCAAAATAGGCCTATTTTTTGAATAAAATAATTTACTTTTTAACCATATAGTTGGATTTTCCTGCTAAAAAGATCAATTTTCAAACAAATGGTCGAAATTTTAACAACAAAAAAATAAACTTCAACCAAAAATAGTTCAATTTTCAAGCTTCAGGTGAATTTTTCATAAATAATTTGAATTTTCCAAAAAGAAAGTAAATTTTCAATTGAAAAATATGAATTTTTTACAAAAACGTTTATTTGTAACGAAAGAGTTGTCTTTACAAAAAAATAGTTAAAATATTAGTTAATGTCAAATATTGTAGAAAAATGTTGATTTTTAAACTCGAAAAGATGAGCTTTCAACAAAAGCATTACTTTTCAACCAAAAATATAATAGAAGACTTGAACGAACAATATTTGTATTTTCTTATTCGGTTGGATTCTGTTGATATCTCAGCGAGAAACCAAGAAAAAGGGGAAAAAAATGAAGAAAACAGTTTGAGTTCTGCTGTTATTTAAATGATAAAATGTTGATCAAACCTACGTTAAATATTTGGATAGACGGAAAAGGACCATTTTCATAATTTTTGTTCGGCAAATCTTCTTTTCTTCCTTTATCTTCATTTTTAATCTCCTTCTCTTTCGCAGACTCTTTTGATTTTTTCGGCGGATCTTTCTCCTTCTCTTTTTCTTCCTTGTCACCGTTGGCGAGAGCATTTACCAAATCTACGAAAATTGCATCGTCCATGAAGCCAGACTCTTTGTCGCCATGAACCTGAAAAAAATATGCTATGAATGAATGGCTATTCAATCTTACTAGGTAAATAATTCAATCAACTTTAACAGTTTATCTATGTAAGGAAGCGTACTTAAATTATGTAACAGCCCAAGGGAGGGAGGGGGGGGGGGCATTTTGTTACGATTTTATACCGAAAGGGGGGGGGGCACTTCACTCATGTACGTAATTTTTGCAAATTTGCAAAAACTTTCATCTGAAGATTATCTTTTTAGTTATAAATTTTATTACTTGCTTGGAAATTTAGCAATTAAAAAAAATAATAAATTTTTGGTTGCAAATTCAACTGTTTTGTTAAAAATTCGTCTTTTTTTGGAGGAAAATCATTTTTACTGAAAATTTGTCTTTTGGATTTGAAATTTTATCTTCTTCAATATGAATATTGCATCTTTCTTCGAAAAAATGCAACTGTTTTGTTAAAAATTAAACTATTTCAACTATTCAACTACTTTTTTGAACATTTGTCTTTTTGTTTGAAAAATTCACCTGTTTTAGTAGAATTTTTATTTTTCTTGTACAGAAAGGAAACTGTTCGGTTGAAAATTTAACTATTCCGTACAAAATTTACCTTTTTTAAATTTAATATTTTAGTTTTGAAAAGAGAGCTGAAATCGTTTTCGGATGAAAATTCAAACTTAAAAATTGTTTGCGTATTAAAAATTGCTGTTTTAAGAGATATGTTATCTTTTTTGGTAGAAATGCAACTGTTTGGTTAAAAATTGAACTAAGTTGTTAAAAATTCATACCTTTGGTAGAAAGTTTTACTGTTTTGTTTGAAATTTATATATTTCGTAGAAAATTTATTTCTGTTTAAAATGTTTATTTTGGTGCTGAAAAAAGGTGAAATTTCATCTTCCTTCGATAAAAATGCAACTATTTGGTAGAGAATTCAACTTTTTTGTTAAAATTCTTCCTTTTTGGTAGAAAAAAATTCGTCTTTTTTATTGATAATTCTTGTTTTTCGTAGAAACTTACTTTTTGTTGTAAAATTCATATTTTGATATTAAAAAGTTTACTGGAATCGTTTTTGCAGAAAAATCGAACTATTGAAAAACAAATTTTTTAATAAAAATTCATCTGTTCTAAACGAATTTTCATCTTTTTTGATAAAAATGCAACTATTTTGTAGAGAATTTAACAATTTTGTTAAAAAGTCATCGCTTCTGATCAAAAAGTCGTATTTTTGGATTGAAAATTCAATTTTTTTCGTAGGAAATTATTTGTTGTTTAAAGATTGATGTTTTGATCGTGAAAAATCTACTGAAATCTTTTTTAACAGGAAAGTCTAGTCTTTTTTTTTAACTTCTCTCTTTAATTGAAAAATTCATATTTTTAGTAGTAATATAATTTCTTTTTAAATAAAAATTCAATTTTTTGTTCAAAATTATTATTCTTTGCTTGAGTATTCAAATATTTTGTTTAAAAGATTTGGTTAAATCACTTTGTTAACAAAATCATTTTTTTTCTTGAAAATTTATATTTTTAGTTAAAAATTCACCTCTTTGGTAATAATATTTTTAAATTGATAATTCAACTACTTGGGTAAAAGTTAAACTACATTACCAAAAATTTATCTTTTCATTGAGGGCTTATGCCTGGTTAAAAATTAAACTATTTAGTTAAAAAGTATTTTTTTGTATAAAACTAATCTTTTAACTGAAAATTTAACTTTCATTTTTTCAGGATTGATTTTTTTTATTTGAAAATTCTCTTTTTTCAGAAAAAAATCATTTTCTTGGTTTGAAATGTCATGTTTGTTGGGTAAAAATGTATCAGTTTCGTTGAAAATTCATTTTTGGTTGAAATCATATTTTGGTTTAAAAATTCAATTTTTGTAGGGAAAATTCTTTTTTTCGCTTGAAGGTTAAACAATTTAGATAAACTTTTATTTATTTTCTTATTTCTTTTTCTACATTTCTTTATTTGCTGAAGATTCGTTTTGTTTGCCTTTAAAATTCTGTTTTTTTGTTTGTTTAAACTGCATTTTTTTTTATTGAAATATAGACTATGACACTTTTTTGTTGAGAATTTATCTTTTTAAGTCAAAAATTCAATTATTATGCTTAAAGTTTAATTATTCTGTTGAAAATTTAAGTTTTTGTTCAAAAGTCATCTTTCATAGTAGAAAAGACATTCTTTTGTTTAAGATAAATGATTAAATTTGTAAATACAGTTTTATTCCGTTTACAAAAGGTGATATGTTAAAATTATCAAAAGATTAAAATTCTGGTATTGGAATATTAATGATCAAGGAAAATGAAAAATCAAGAAAATTTGAAAATGAAGTTCTCGGCGGACCCTCTTCTTAATTCTGCTAGCAATAACTAGCAAAACATTTCTGGAAACTAAAAAATACGTACAATAAGAGGGGGGCGGGTGAATATTTTGTTACCGTTTTTTACAGGGGTAAGGGGGTCTTAGAGAGGTCCTAAAATCCGTTAGGTAATTTAAGTAAAGCCCCTAAGAAGAAGATTGTTTTTCACCTTGCCATCATAATTTTTAATCAACTCCTCAATGAATGTTCCATCTTGATCAAGAATTTCATCCCCCATGTAGGGAATATTGTGGAGAACGGTCTCGTCTTCAACCATAAAGTTTTGCGATATGCCTGCCCATGTATACATCATCGGTACGGGTGCAACGGAATTTACAACTTTAATTGGACATGTTTGAGATTCTCCATCAGCACTCGTCACCTCAGCTTTTTTCATGCAAGAAACATGTGGTGGGACTTCCTGCATTGCAAACCACATCGCTTTTCCGTCTATCCAATATTTGTTTTCTGCTTCCAGCAATTCTGTTCAATTTTTTATTTTTATTTAAGGTATAATACGATAGAACTTGGCAGGGGTAGTTCTAAAATTATGTTATACTATCAGAGGGAGCAGAGTTAACACATAATATGGGCAATATAAATGTGAATAACAATTTTTTGAAATACTTAAAAAAGAAAATTAGTGATTTTATTTCAAAAGTAAAGCATCTATATATCAGGGTGGCCGTTTTAATCACATAAAAAAAATCCCGGTTGGCAAGCGTTTTTCACGTTCAATGAAATTACAAAATTCGAACTCTGAAATTAAACATTTTTCCATCTGAAGTAATAAAAACTGAGCTTCAAATCATTTCAAGCAATTTTAAGCTAGAAATATTAAAAATTGATTTTAATTTTAAATAGTTAAAAAATCCTTTAAAAACTTTAAGATTTAATTTCAAAATCGTGAAACATCTATATTTTGTTTTACATTTATTAAAATTTTAAATTGTTTTTGAAGTTTTTTCAGAACTTGTAAACCTCTTTTAAAATAATTCTAATTCTTCCATATTCTTTTTCCTAAATCCTGAAAAATTAAAAACATTTCCTTAAAATCTTCCAAATTCATTTGTTACAATTTTGGAACTCTTTTTAGATATTATCTTAAAATGAATTTTTCAAAATAAAAAGTCATTTTAAAATTTCTTACGAATCTGAAGAAAATGTTTTTTTATTTTTTTAGAAGCCCTTCACAATTCTTAAAAAGCTTCTAATTTTTTTTTTTTTTTTGAACACTCGCCTTTTTGTATAAAAAATCCGGATTTTTGGGTTGAAAATCTCACTGTTGAAAATTGAACGGTAATGTTGAAAATTCATCGTGTTGAACAATTAGACAATTTGGCTGAAAATTTATCTTTGTAGTTTGAAAATTGAAATACTTGGTTCCAAATTTATCTATTTTGTTGAAAATTCGTCTTCTTTGCTTAGAAGTTCGAATATTTGATGGTAAATTCAACTCTTGAGTTTAAAATTAATTTCTTAACTTAATCGAAATTAATATATCTAATTGTAATTTAATTTTTTTCAAATTAAAAATTCAACTGTTTTCTAAAATATTCAACTTTTTAGCTTAAAAACTCAACTCTTTCGTTCAAAAATCATCTCTTTTGTTAGAAAATTATCTTTTTGTAGTTAAAAATTCAACTATTACGTATAGAATGCAATAAATTTCTATTTGAAATCTTAAGCGTTTCATATTGAATTCAATATGGTATTTTCAATACATTAATTTTATTTAATAGAACTTTTCCTCCTATTTTCGTGAAAAATCATTCCATTTGCCCTGTTTGGAGAGCTTTTTTAGGATGTGAAATCTGTTAAAATAAAATGTTTGTATGTCTTGTGTTTTTTTAAATATTTTAGGCGTCTATCAAATGTAATCGAAGAAACAAATTTTACTAAAAAAGGGGGGGGGGAGGTTGTTTGTGACGTCACCCGGGGGTTCAAGCTTCTACATTTGTGGCCTGGAAGGGGAGGGGTGGAAACTTTTTTTCAAAATAGCGTGACGTAGTTTTCGAATAGCCCCTAAACATATATTTTTACCCACTATGTAGTATAAAAGGTACAAAACCAGACAAATTTATTTTGCCAAATACTTTCAGTCTTGACATTTAAAAAAAAAGGCATTTTTGACCATACAAATTATTTTAATGATTAGTTCTTCGTATTAGGATTCTTCATTGTTTTTTCCAGTAGAAACTTCGCTGACATGTAAAACTCATTCAGAGATACTTTGTTTACTCTATTACTCCAAAATAATACAGAACTGATATTTTGATGCATATTGCCGTAGTAATTTTGTTCAAAAAGAAGGAAACAGAGTTGAAAGTTAATAGAAAACTTTAAAACAGCAATACAAACTGTATTTTTATTGAAATATTTAGTAGTTTGTATCAGCAAATAAAAATATAAAACTGGAATTACTGACCTGTCATAACCTTTCTATTCTGGTTCCAGGCTATTTTCACCTCATCTGCACGTTTGTGTCGTTTCATTTGCCTCAGACGCATGTATTCTGATCTTACGCGTTTTTTCCATTCTAAAGATACTTTGAGCTTCGACATTATTAGTATTTTAAGGCCAAAAATCAATTTTGGAAACAACAATCACAATTTTTATCGTCTGCTCCACAGCCTCATCCCTGTCTCTGTCAGTCTGTCTCTATGTTCTGGCGCAAAGATATTTTTGTCTGACCAAAGATATTATTATCAGAGAGATCAGAGATGAGCTGGAAATATCTTTGGGTGGGGTGGGAGATTGCCGAGATAATGGAATAAGAGAATGTGAAAAACATGCGCTGATAACTGCGCCCTCTTGGCAGATTACCTAAGAGATACTTTGAAGCCGCAAGTTGCACGTCGGTAAATGACGAAAGTTAGCAATTTCTGAAATGATTGACCAATTAAGTTTCTGCCAGAGATTGGTTTCTGCCAGCCCCATCAAAGATATTATAAACGTAGATGCGTTGCGGGCTTAGTTGCCCGCCATAAATGTAGACGGCGCGTCCGGCGAAAAAAGTCACTTCCCCTCTACCCACCGCTC
>NC_046662.1:78479729-78482469 GCF_010883055.1 Belonocnema kinseyi | reverse complement strand
TAACTCTTATTGTTTCCGATTTCGTTCTGTCACTCAGGGTAATTTTCTGTGAAAAATATTGATTTACAAAGAATATTTGTCAAAGAATAGAATGGATTTCTTTGCCCGAGATGCAAACGTAAATTGTACTATAGTAAAAACAACTGTAAAAATGTAGACGAAAGTCAAATTTGGTAAAGAAAACAAACCTTTGTCGACCTATAAATACTAATTTTATTCCCCGAAAGATTTTTAAAAAATCTCTTCGAAACACTTTTATTGCAAATATTTAATTGAAGAAAAATATTTGTTATAAAAATACAAATAGTACAATTTTTACATACAATTCTTAAAATAAAAAAATCTGTGTGTCAAACCACAATCCAATCCGACTATTCTTTTAAAAGTTATCCGATATACAGACAACCACAACCACAATAACGACGACGTAGACGCCAGAGAGACAGACAGATACCGGTGTAAAAACTTGTTTTTCTGACTCAAGGAGCCTCAAAACGTCGAAATTTAATGAAATTCGCGAAAATCATTTTTTGCATAAAACTCTTCTCATTATGGATGAGAATGTGATAAAATAATCATGGGGCCTTGAAAAAGTAGCGTTTTTCGCCTCTTGACTTTTTTCCATATCAAGCTATTTTTGCTTCAAATGTCCATTTTCGTTTGGATTTTGAAAATCCTTTAAATTTGGTAAGTTTGATTTTATCAAAAAAAGTTGTCAAGATAAATTGTTCATATTTTTTGTACCATAAATAGCTGTCGATAAAATTTTCGAATTTTGAAAAAAAGTGGTCTCAAAAACTTTGAAAAAGCTTCAACTTTTTGGATTTTTATCAAAAATGGCTGTTTAACGAACTCGATCTTTCTTTTTGGTCCCTCGAACAGTGTGTCAAAGCCCAATCCAATCGGACCAGTCTTTCGAAAATTATCCGGTATACAGACAACAACAGCGACGACGCCGGACAGACAAACAGACCCCGACGTAAAAATTTGTTTTTCTGATTCACGGGGCCTCAAAACGTCGACATTTGATAAAATCCGAAAAAGTTATTTTTCATAAAAAAATTAATACCTTTTCATTTTTGATGAGAATGTAGAAATTATCAACAAGATTTGTAGAAAACCTTTCAAAGAATAAAATTATTGTCCCGTAAGTTACAACCGAAAAATTACAATTTCAAAAAAATGAAAGTTGTTTTAAATATTAAGCTAGACTCGCGACCGGGACAAATCAGAAAATGAAAGTAAATTTGAAAATTGAACTGCAGTTCGAGTATTGAAAACTAAACGGTGATTGATTTTACAAGGTGATTCTAGATCTGTTCAAAATGATATAATTTACATATTTTAACGTTAAAATTTGAACTAATTTAATTGAAAAGCCTTAGTAGTAACACAAGTGTAAAGTTCGAATTAATGGCTTCTTAAATGAACGCAATTTCAAAATATTTTTGAAGTATTATTTCAGTATGAAATATTCCATTTTTAATCTATTTGGTTTGGAAATTTAAAAAAAAAAACAATTTTCAATAGTAAACAATTTGAAAATGAATTGTCACAATTTCAGTGACAAATTTAAACTTGGAATGTTACGATTATAATTGTTTAATTTTTTTACTTGTATTTCGAAGGTAAAAATATTTCATTTTGATTCTTAAAGAACAGTTAAATAAGCATTAATTTAGAAAAAATCAAATAAGCTGGAGGTTTTTGAATGTTACAAAGAAAAGAACAAAACTTGGAGCTCCTCAAGAACTTTGAAATATTAGAAAAACAATAAAAATTTCTGGGTAGATTTAAAATGATTTTTTATTTTGAAAAAGTACATAACTCAAAGAGAATGTTTAAAAATATTTCAAAAGATTTACAATATTAGAAAAAATCTGGAAGCTCTTAAAACAATTTTGTGTGCAGAATTTTACAAAAATGTTAGGAAAAATGGGAATCAGTCTTAAAGATATTTAAAAATTCCGAAAAATGATTAAAATAATTTTAATATATTTGAAATAATTTAAAAGAGAATAGATATTTTTGATGATTTTGAAATGTTTTCAAATGTTGACTTTTTATTTTGAAAAATTACATAATTTTAAGAGGAGGTATAAAAATATGGGACCACTGACAAAAATTCCGAAAGGGATGAATGAAAAATCCCAAAATATAAAATCTCCAGCACCTGAATAATAATTTTATGAAAATTGTATTAAAAAATACATTTAAAAACACGTGTGCTTTGAAAGAAAAAAATGTTCTGCTTAAATTTTCTTCGTACCTACATAATAACATTTTTGAAACAAAATTTGCAGGATTCAATTCAACAACGATTTCTATCAAAATTTATTTTTATTATTTTTTTTGTATTAATACAAAATTCGATTTTTCAGAACTTTTTAATGTTTTTTTCAAATACTATGCACATTTTCAAACAAATTTTTTCATTCAGAAATATATATTCGATTATTGTATTTTCAATAAATAAATAATATTTAATAAACAATTTTTTAAATTGTTTAAATTCAGGAATTTTCTAGTTCGGATATTTTATGATTCAGGCATTTTCTTTGGGGATTTTTAAAAATCGGAAATATCTTATTGTCTGGAATTTTATTTATTTTATTTTTCGTGAATTTTCCAATTCGAATTTTATACTTCGGGACTTTTATAATTTCGGGAATTTTATTATTGGTTATTTTTCAATGTACGAATTTTACAGTGTCAGGAATTTTATTTTTCGGGATTTTTC
>NC_046662.1:78471529-78479629 GCF_010883055.1 Belonocnema kinseyi | reverse complement strand
GGGGGGGGGGGCAAATAATCAAAAAATAAATAAAACTTAAAGTTGTATGATTTTAATTTGTAACTAAATAATTTGAGAGGTTTCAATCTAAAATTATCGAACACTTTCAATTCAAAAATTCAGATGAAATATTTAAATAGCTTTAAATTTGAAATTATTCAATATATTCTGAAGACTAAAAATTTTAAATGTCTAAATTATTAAGGCTTTAAATATTTTTAAAATTGCTGTTCTGGAGACTAAATAGCACTTATTCTTTTACCAAGAAATCACAACCAAAATTGTTAAAAAAAGTTTTTAAAAGAGTTTTAAAAACCTTAAAAAAGGTCAGAGGTTTTAATAGTTCAATATATGTGATAGAATCTCTTTAAATATAAAATTAGTCTATACTTTTTCATTTTTGAGCTACAATTATTCCATTTTAGAGTTATAAATTACAGTCGTGAAAAACCAATAAAATGTTTTAATTAATTTATATACAAAACAAAAAACCTTTGTATAATTCAACCTAAATGCAGCTGCAAAAATTTAATTTAAAATGCATTGAATTCAAGGTATAGTTTAAAAAGAAAACTGAAAGCAAAGGATCGACTGTCAAAAGAAGCGAAAGAAAGTCACTCGCTGGATTGCAAATGAACATGGAAAATGGTGTATTTTCGCATTTTTAAATTTTTAATTCAAACCTTTTCGCCTTTTAACAATTTCGAAAAATTCTGAAAAATCAAACAATAAGGCTGTATTCTGAAAATGAAGCAATTTTAACGTTAAAATTCAAGTTCCTAAACTGAAGGCCTAAAAATTTGCAAACTTTACAATTAGCGTTATGTAAATTGTATTGGTATCTTAAAAGAGTATAAATAGTTCTTAAATTAGTTTTTAAATTTTCTGCAGTTTAGCTTTTTTACATACCTAGATGTCAAAAAGCCTACCCAATTTTTTCAAATTTTAATCACTTATTTTCTAAGAGAAAATCATCACTGTTTACCAATCACTGAAATTGATTAGAAAAAAATTGCCAAGACCCAAGAATAAAAATAGGATGTACAGCGAATTTTAAAATTTTTAATTGAGATTATCTTTAACTTTCTGATATCAAAAATTTCCACTACACATTTCTTTTTAATAATACTGTAGGAAAAAATCAACAAGATCGAGCGCCGAAATTATAATTAGAGCAAATTTTCTGTAATTCTATGGGGACGGCTGAAATATCCTGAAAAATAAAATTCCCGACTCGGTAAAAATTCTCTGTCCCAAAAAAATACAATTCCAAAACTAATAAAATTCCTGAACAGTTTATAATATTAACGAATTTGAAAATTCCCAAATAATAAGACTCCCCAAATAAAATTGTTTCTTAATCAATATTAATTATTTATTAAAACTACGATAATAAAATATTGTTATCAAATAAATTGTTGTTTAATATTTAAAATGTTAAAAATTATTGTGTGAATTAAAAATTAAAATTATACAAAAAATTTTGCCGACAAATTAATATATAAAAACACGTGTTTTTTAATTAACATTTCGATTTTTCAGAAGAACTTTTGATTTAAAAAATATTATATACATTTTCAACCAAAATATCTTATCCAGAAATATATATTGTTTTAATTATTATTTTAAATTTAAACAATAATGTTTAAATACTTCAAACATTGAAAAAGTTGTTTCTTTGGTATAAATATTTGATTATTTCAATAAAAAAAAAATTGTCACAGAAAAATGCTTTCAGCACTTGTTTATCTTGAAATGTCTTTCTATAATACTTTTTTCTTTAATTAAAAATATGATTTTTCGAGAACATTTTTTTTATAATTAAAAAAAGACTGTACCGAAAACCTGGATTAAGCTTCAGATCTGAAAAAATTCAGCGATACATACATGTCAAACTCTTCTAACCTCAAAAAATTTTTCTACTGCTTTACCGTCATATTTTACGAAGAATGAGAAAACAAGAATTCGACTTCGTATAATATGAATAAAATTTAATTTTGAGATACATTTTGAAAGCAGTTCGAACTTCATATTTCTATGATTTGTTTTGCTGATATTAATGATTTTATTATTTGTTCTAACTAAACAAAATGATTTATTGTTAAAATTATTAATGTAGCTAATGAAAAAATGAATAATATTTAAGACCTCAATGGCAAAAATATTTAAAACATGTACATGATCAGCAGAATTAATAAAAAATATAGTACTCATATCCAATATCAGTATAATAATAATTAAAATTTGTAACACTACATCCTAAGTTGCACAGTAAAGAATCTTTGCACCTTTAAAATCTTAAATATTTTAAGTTTTGAAGAATATATTTTTTTAAAGTAATGGTAATTGTAATTAAGATGTTTGAGGGAATAATTAGGAAAAAAAGTCAATAACAAGACGGATAAATGAGAAAATAGATTTAATATTATATAATATAATGTATATATTTATTTAAATTGAACCGAACATCATATATACATTTAAATAATTTATTTGTTGCTTAATCTTGAAAGCTTTTTTCTCGCTGTATTCAACCCCTAATAATTTTATCAAGAATATTAAATTTGAAGGAGATTTTGAATAATATGATTAAGTATATTATTAAACATTGAAATTAAAATTTCAATTTTAAATCTTCGGTCATACGATCATTTATTAATAAAATTAGTTTATATATAATTATATATATATAATTTTAAAATAGAAATTTTCACACAAAAATTTTTAATAATCTACATATTATTTAAGTATGACTACAGAAATTAAAAATATTTTTTTTTAAACAAATAGTGATTATGAAATGATATTTTTCGATTGGAAAATGGAAAAACACTGACTCAAATATGGATTTAATATTTATCAACAAAAAAAAATTTTACTATGACCCAAATTGTAAGTACATTGTTAAAACAAATTTTCGATTACTTTTTTAAAAAAATTTGACTTTTAAATATTTATTTATTAATTACCATTATATTATTAATTTTAGAATACACAAAATGTTTTAAACCTGAAGAAGGCACAAAAATGTGGCCGAAACGTTGTTATAAACTAATTTTATTAATAAATGATCGTGTGACCGAAGATTTAAATTTGAAATTTTAATTTCAATGTTTATTACTCTATTTGATGGACGATCGATGAAAATTCCTCGTTTTTGGTTACACCTTCAACTATACTTTTAAGTATATTATTGCCAACCTCATTTCCAAAATGATCAGACTGCAAACTATTAAACTCTATAAACAAACGTACCGTACTCATGACGCATTGTGGGAGGAAATTCACTTTTTTCATTCAGCTTGAGGCGCCGGACTTTTGTCTCCTTTATTTGTTTATTAATAATTTTTTCACACAAAGTATGGAAAAACTGAAATTTTGTACATAACAATTTTTTACGCTTTAATAGCTGATCAGGAAAACTTTATATTGTCTTAAAGGAATGTTTACGTACTCATAAAATACAAATAGTTTTGTTTATTATTCCATTTATTTGTTATAAACAAATTGACAAATAGTCTTATTATCGTTCTAATTTTTTTTGCTAAGAGTGCTTCACATTAATGTAGGAATGACATTTGATAACAAAAATAATTTGAAAGTTTATAATAACTATTGTTATAAATAATTCTTGTGCCAAAATATTAGAATTTTAGATTTTTCAAATTATAATTTTCTTCAATCGCCAGAACCACCTCAGGTATTCCTTAAACTAATAAACATTTAATAATATTTGATAAAATATAACATTTTAAAATTTTGTAAACAAATTAGCTAAACAAATTCAAAAGTTTTGTCGTTTCGTATAAAAATTTTTTTTGCACTGGAAATTTTTAAACCTGTTGGACGAATGATGACTAGTCACAAAAATATTTGAGAAGTTAAAAATAACCATTGTTATAAATAATTCTCGTGACAAAATATTCAAATGTAAGGGTTTATCAAAATTTTTATTTTCTTTAATCGGTACAATGGCTACGGATATTTCTTAAAAAAATGTATCTTTGATCAGTTTTAGTGGAATATAACAACTTACATGTTTATTAACAATTTACATAAACAGTTTCCAAATGCTGGCAGTTTCACTTGGAAAAAGTCGTGTTTTCAATCGTAATAGATTGAAAATGAATCATAACACTGCATGCTAAGATTCACTCGATACAAAATCTTTTGACAATAACACACCGACTTGGCAATCAAAGAAATGTTAAACTTGATAAAACCTTAAGTATAAATATTTTTTTCACAAAAATTGTTAATAACAGTGGTTATTGTTAACTTTTTCTAATACTTTTGTGACGAGCAGTTATTCGTCCAATAAATTAAAAAATTTCCAGTGCAAAAAAAATGTTCTATGCTAAAGGGCCAACATTTTAAATTTGTTCATCTAATTTTTTACAAAAATTTCAATTCTTATATTTTCTCAAATATTATTAAACATTTATTATTTTAAGGAATACCTGAAGTCGTTATGGCCATTGAAGGAAATTATAATTTGAAAAATATCAAATTCTAATATTTTGTCAAATAAATTGCTTATCACAGTGGTTATTATAAACTATTAAATTATATTTCTAATAAAATGTCATTCTTACATTAATGTGAAGCATTTTTAGCAAACACAAAAAACCTTTTACCGATTATAACACTATTTGTCGAATTGTTTATAAGATTTGTTTATAATAAATAAATGGAATAATATTCAATTCAAAATCTTCTTTAAATTTAAATTTTATAATAAAATTATGAGGGGTTTTATGCAGCGAGAGAAAAGCTTTCAAGGTTAAGCAATAAATAAATTATTGAACTGTATAAATGTATAAATGATGTTCGGTTCAATTTAAATAAATATATACATTATATTCAATAATATTAAATCCATTTTCTCATTTATCAGTCTTGTCATTGATTTTTACCAAATTATTTCCTCCAAACATTTTAATTAAAATTACCATTACTGTTTAAAAATATTTCCTTCAAAACATGAAAATTTTAAGATTTTAAAGGCACAAAGATTTTTCACTTTGCAACTGAAGTTGTAGTCTTACATATTTGAATTATTATTATATTTATATTGGATCTAAGAGATATATTTTTTATTAATTCTTTTGATCATGTATGTGTTTTGAATAATTTTGTCATTGAGGACTTAAATATTATTAATTTTTTCATTAGCTACGTTAATAATTTTAACAATACATTTTTTTTTAACTAGAAGAAATTATAAAATCAATAATATCAGTTACTCTTATTTTTTCGTATATATTTTTTGTTTGTTTATTTGCAAACGGCATTAGGTGTTTAATTATTTTTGCTTTCTTAATGAAATTCAATGAAAAAGTCAGACCTACTTTTTGTGGCGCCATCTGCTGGATTAGTTTGACCGACATTTCTCCTCCGGCTCGTAAGAAAACTACTACTACATACTACTGCATACATACGCGGTCGAGTCAAAGATATTGTAAACGTAGATGCGGTACGGGGCGTCAGAGTAGGGAACTATATATATAGGACATTACATTTTCTGCCCTATCCAGGTGTTGCCCTCACCGTACTACGAAGTCGAATTATTGTTTTCCATGGACATAGGAAACACGGGACTAGGCATGCCATCCTAACGTGAGCGAGCGGGGTTGATTCCACGCGAGGGGGAGATTTCCATGAGTGGGGAGAGCCGCCATCTTACGATGTACCATTTGATTATGCGCACGAGCATTTTTGCCGACAAACTGTGTATGAAAATATAAACATGTGGGAGCTGCCATGTTTATCGTGGGACATCAAAAGGTGGCGGACTCCCCCCTCATTACATTACATCACCCCCGCAATGGAATGCTAGTCCCTTGTTTCCTATGTCCATGCTGTTTTCTCATCCTTCGTAAAATATGACAGTAAAGCAGTAGAAAGATTTTTTGAAGTTAGAAAAGTTTTACATGTATGCATATCACTGCATTTTTTCAGATCTGAAGCCTGATCCAGGTTTTCGATACAGTTTTTTTTTATTAAAAAAAAAAATCTGTTGAAAAATCACATTTTTAATTAAAAAAAAACTTTTATAGAAAGAAATTTCGAGATAAACAATTACTGAAACATTTTTCTTTGACAAATATATTTTTTTAATTGAAATAATCAAATATTTATACCAAAGAAACAACTTTTTAATGTTTGAAGTGTTTAAACATTATTGTTTAATTTAAAAATTGAAATAATTAAAACAAAATATATTTCTGGATAAGAAATTTTGGTTGAAAATGTATATAGTATTTTTTAAATCACAAAAGTTCTTCCGAAAAATCGAAATATTAATTAAAAAACACGTGTTTTTTATATTAATTTGCCGGTAAAATTGTTGTATAATTTTAATTTTAAATTGAAACAAATAATTTTCAACACTTAAAATATTAAAGAAAAATATATTTGATACAAATATTTTATTATCGTATTTTTAATAAATAATTAATATTGATTAATAAAAAATTTTATTTGAGGCGTTTTATTATTTGGGAATTTTCAAATTCGTTAATAGTATAAACTGTGCAGGAATTTTATTAGTTTCGCTGTTTTATTATTCGGGACACAGAGTTTTACCGAGTCGGGAATTATATTCTTCGGGATATTTCAGCCATCCCCATAGAATTACAGAAAAATTGCTCTAATTATAATTTCGGCACTCGATCTTGTTGATTTTTTCCTACAGTATCAATAAAAAAATTGTGTATGGAAAATTTGGATATTACAAAGTTAAAGATAATCTCAATTAAAAATTTAAAAATTCGCTGTACATCCAATTTTTATTCTTGGGTCTTGGCGATGTTTTTCTAATCCGTTTCAGTCACTGGTAAACGGGGGTGATTTTCTCTTAGAAAATAAGTGATTAAAATTTGAAAAAATTGGGTAGGCTTTTTTGACATCTAGGTACGTAAAGAAGGTAAACTTCCGAAAATTTTCAATTTAATTTAAGAACTATTTATACTCTTTTAAGACGCCAATACAATTTACACAACACTAATTGTAAAATTTGCAAATTTTTAGGCATTCAGTTTAAGAAATTGAATTTTAACGTTAAATATGCTTCATTTTCAGAATACAGCCTTATTGTTTGAATTTTCAGAATTTTCGTTATTTTTATGAATATTTTTATGAATATGACCGTGAAATTCTGTTCGTCTAATTTTGTTTGCCAATGCGAAACGTAATGTGACTAGGAACTGCCGTCTTAACACTTAAAAACCGAAAGAACAATTTTCATATCGCTTGGAATTATAATTATATTTTCATAAAAGTCTTTAAAAAATCCATAGAAATTGCAGACCATAAAAATAAAAAATAAATAATATTTAAGAACTATATATAGACAATGTATGGAATGTAAATTATAAGTAACAATTTTAGAAATATTGGGAAATATATGAAACCGTAATATAAATTATTCATCGACTTTTATTTGTGGTATTTATTAAAAAAAACATGTTTTGCAAAGTTGTAACTTATAAATGTAAAAATGTTTTAATTGGCAATTTACTAAATTTACTTTCAATCCAAATGGTTCTTGTTCGAGCTAAGTAACCATTAGTGCTCCTCTAGGGGCCTACTTAGAGTTGCTGGGGAGCAGTGGGTAGAGAGGAACTGACAATTTTCGCGGGACGCGCCGTCTATATTTATCGCGAGTAACTAAGCCCGCACCGCATCTATGTTTATTATATCTTTGACTTCACCCACCAATTCACCCGGGTGGTCGCCTGGAACGCACCCCTAGATGCCAACCACTGAAATTTTGGAAGGTTGCATAACCTGTTTCTCTTGAAGTTGCTTCTGTTCGATTAAAAATTGGTGCAGGAATATTGATAATAATACAAAACTTATAAAAAGTGTTTGATACGTTACCAGTCAAAAGTAACACGTTAACGTTACCTTTCTGTCTTAAAATTTGTATCGCATTACTGTTAACATTACTTTCCTGAAAAAGAAACATTGGCGTTACTTGTTTTGAAACAAAATTTGTAATACAGTCTGTCAAGTTAAAGCGTGGGTGGCTTTACTCGCAGTCGGTAAGGTGTATCGACATGATTTTGGTGTCAAAATATTAAGAAGAGCTCCCTC
>NC_046662.1:78459704-78471429 GCF_010883055.1 Belonocnema kinseyi | reverse complement strand
TGTGTGTGTGTGTGTGTACTGGCATACGCAGACGACATAGTGTTGATGGCAGAGGACGAAGAAGGGATGGCGGGATAAATTACAGGATTAGAGAAATACTTAGATGGGAAAAAGCTGAACGTAAATGTATAAAAGACAAAAATAATGAGGTTTAGGAAAGGAGGAGAAAGGAAAAAAGGATGGCCGTGGAGATGGAGAGGAATAAAGTTAGAAGAAGTCAAAAAGTATAAATATTTGGGATATATCTTGCAAACGAATGGAGATCATACAGCTCATATAAGAGAAAGGACAAAAAAGCAGCAGGGGTAATGAAACAGATATGGGGAATAGAAAAAAGAAGGTTAAAAAAAAATTGGAGAAGGAGAATGTGGTTATTTGATACGCTGGTATGGCCGGTATTAGGTTATGGAGCAGAGATATGGAGATGGAAAGAAAGGAAAGATATTGAGAGTTTACAAGAAAGGTATATAAGGTGGACACTAGGGGCAGACTAGAGGACGCCAGGATATATGGTGAGAGAAGAAGCGCAAAGGGATAAGTTAAGTATTAGAGCAGGAAAGAGGGCATGGGAATTTAAGACGAAGCTGTGGGAGTAAAGGGAGGGGAGTTGGCGATAAAGTGTTTGATGGAGGTAGAAGAGAGGAGAGGGAGGGCGATCGAATTAACGAGATGGGAAGAAGAAAGGAGGGAGTT
Organism: Belonocnema kinseyi; assembly: GCF_010883055.1. Lineage (NCBI taxonomy): Eukaryota > Metazoa > Arthropoda > Insecta > Hymenoptera > Cynipidae > Belonocnema > Belonocnema kinseyi. Next base: position 78,470,736 of record NC_046662.1, on the reverse strand, counting down.
CTTTAATGATAGAGAAATAGAAGACGAGACTGGAGTAAACTATGAAGAATTGGAAAAAAGGGAGAGGGAAAGACAATTAATAGAAAGATAGGGGGAGATTGAGGAATCAAAATACAATAAATGGTATAAGATGATAAAAAAGGAAGGGGTGCCAAAGTATTTAGAAAACGGATGGGGAGAGAGAAGGTGGACCAGAATAGCTAGATTTAGATTGGGAAACAAGGTTAGGGAGGGGATGTACTGGGAAAAAGGAGAGAACAGAAAGTGTAGAATATGTGAATGGGAGGAGGAAACATGGGAGCATGTATGGGAAGGATGTAGGAGATGAATGGAAGATAAACGAAGCTGGCAAGAAAATGTGGTTAAGATTCTAGGGGAAGATAGCTTAGGAGAAGAATGGATGGAGGAGTTGGAGGGTGCTAGAGGAGCGAATGAGAGAGAATGAAAGAATGCACGTGAAAAATGTAAATGGAGGTATAAAAAAGTGAAAGAAAAACGAAACGGAAGTCGCTTAGATTAGAAGCGTGAAAATTGTAAGTAATGGTAAAGTAAAAGTTAAGTAGACTAAGATGCGTTTGCGTTCTCATGCTCACTCTCTCTCTCTCTCTGTCTCGCTTGCATTCTCGCTTTCGTTCGCTCGCTCACTTGTTTGCTAATAAGTCCTAAATTGCACTATCGCAGGAAATAGAAATAAGGAACTAGATAAAAGACTTTATGTAAATAGTTGTAAATGATTGTATATATAGAAAGGATAAGATTCTAAAAAATATAGATATAAAAGGAAAGATTGTAAGGAATGGAAGTCATGTAAACCCTTAGGGGCCACATTATGAATAAAGAAGAGACAAAAAGGTTTTTTGAGGGACCAAAAGAAAACAAAAAAAAAACTCGCTGCCGGGAATTGTTATCTGAACATCTGTTGCATAAATGATTTGGAATACTAAAAGCGCTATCTTAACAAAACTCGGTGGGTATGTACAAACTGCTAATGTACAAACATTCTGTATGTTTGCAGGATAAAAATGTTTTCAACATTCTAATAGGTATACGTGTAATGTTACTTTGAATGCGACCCCCATCCCCCGTATCCGTTACCAACTGTAGGTTTTGTGAGAGCCCCCCTCCCCTACAGTGGTAAGGTTGTTTATGGACGATCACTAAATTTAGAAGTCACCGCAACAAAAAGATTGCAATAGCGGAAATGCTTTATTGAATAAGTGTATAGGTATATTACTAGGCGCTAATGAAAATGTAACAATTTTTTGTCTGGTAATGTACTTTTTATTTATATTTTCGATTTTTTAAACATCACCCACATGAAGTTTATACTTAATTTTAGATCACTCGCCGCCTGATGTGCTCGATTATACATTACACATTCTTTTTAAATTCGTGAAATTTGCAAACTTAACGTCAAAAGTGTCTGTCCGACAATGGCAAAAAAATTGAATTTTTTTCAACATATTGTGTTTTATATTCATATTGAGGCTAAAGTGTGTGTGAGTTTCACAGAATCATCAAGAAAAATATTAAAATTCTACTATCCTACAGATTTATTACTATTCTTCAGAAGTTATAACGAATTTGTTAAACTTTTATCTCAGTTTCAAAAAAATATCTTTTTAATTATTTTTATATACATTTAAAAAAATATTTATGATTTCTAAATATAAAATAATTAAAATACCAGAAAGGCTGAAACAAAATACTAAAATCACAAACCGACTGAACGTGTGAAATTTTTACACAGAAATTTAATTACGCTCAAAAATTGACTTGTCGGACACACGCACACATAATTTCATGCACTGTGCAGTGCGCATTTATGTAAGTTTTCGTAGTTATTTGAATCGATCTATTCGATGTTCGATTCACGAATAGATTTTTTTTTCAAGATTGTCACATATAGAACAAATTACAACACAGATATGTAGGGAAGAGGCTGTTGCATAGATAACATTTTTGTATAATTGCTGTGATTAATTAAATAATCAATTAATTGTTTAATTAATTAATTATTTAACAATATTGTTAACCTTTTGGCTCAGGTTGCGTGATTGATCGCTTGTAAACGGTTTGGATAATAATTTGTATATGTATATAATTTGCCTTACGCAATTATTTACGATGTACAATATATTCATTTATACGCAATACTTATAATTTTCACTTTTATTTTTAACGTATCAGGTATTTATTAAGAGCATCTAAGAGATCGATTGTCAAAGGTAGATAAAATATTTCGTAAACTTATGCAGACGCGAGATAGGCCATTTTTTGTATAGAAAATGTCGATTGCACTAAAATCATTAGTTATATTTTTCCTCTATGAACGCGAACAGGAATTGAGTATCTTCATCACAACCATTGTCTTAGAAAATGATAATGCGGTAAATTATAATTAATTTATTTCCCGATGAGAAAAGAATGATCAGAATTTCATTTTTAGAGAAGTACTTCTATTTATACATGTATTTTATAGATGGTTTTATCTCAAAGATTTTACTGTTAATATTCCTATGATTTTTTTTAGTTTAATTTTATATTTTCAGATTATTAAATTTATAGATTAAAGATTATTTGCTCTGAAGCATTTTTATCCAATTACAAAGGAAGAATAATTTTATAGTCTGAAAGACTCGTATAAATTTTTCTTTATCAAATTTACTTTGAGAAAATCTTTCGTTTTTCTCACCTTTCGAATTCTTTTAGAGACTTTCTTGTCCCTGGGAAAATAATGTAAATCATGAAAATTAGTGCTATTTCGATTTTCACTCAAGGAATATGAACTCTGATTTTTTGGTTTAAGAAAGTCTATTTTTAGAACGTAATGCCAAGTAGAATCTGAGGAAGAACTCTGACTATTCATAAGCTTAGAATTGGTACACTGTGACGATTTTAGTCTACTTATTTATTTAACTAAATTTCAGTAAGTTAAAAAATATTCGGAAAGAGAAATATACATATAGAGACGTCTGCATTCGTTGGAGAGGAGCGTCGTTATTACTTAGTTTTCTAATTTTTATAGGCCGTTAATTCTGTTTAGGTATTTTCAGGAAAGATAATTCCCAGTATAGATGTACCATAAAATGTTAAAAATAATGCTATAATTTATTTTATGTAGTTGAATAATTCTTCACTAAATCAGAATTGATAAAAAAATTTTAAATGGAGTATTGCAAAACGTCAGTCGGTAGAAGTTAATATATAAGTTTAGAAGTTCATTGAGGATATAAATAAACAAACGATTACTTTCTGGTAACTTCACTTTGACGTAAAGTTATTGACAATTCTTAATTTCCACCAATGAATTTTTATTTTTTTACTGCAAATATGCAGAATCACATTTTCTAATTTGTCCATATTACTTTCCTTGTATTAATAGTTATTTATCATTTAATTTATAATATTGCTAAAATTATTATTACTACTATTATTATGTATTATTATTATATACTTGGTAGTTTCTATGAACAATTTATCACGTTTAAACTTTGAAACATTATACTCGACTTCATAATCTATCATTTTAGGCGGGATGAGCGCAAATCTCTTTCTTTCTCAAAAATAATGCTTTACATAAAAAACGCATTCCACGCAGTGAAAAGGTGGTGAAAGTTGTTTCTAAAAATTCAGATAAATTTTTCCTCGAATATTTAGTTAGAGATTTTTTGAACGATATTTCCTTAATGAGATATTGTATGAAATATTGTATGACAGAGAGTAAAAAATGGATAAGGGGAGGTAGAGTAGCATAGAAAAGAGGTCTGGACAAATGTCTGGATAAATGTAACACAGACAAATGCAGAAATTCGAGGATCCTGTTACATTCTGTTACAACGGCCCTCCGAGGAATCGGCTTTTCGCAAGTGAGTCTACAAACTACAAAAATTGTGCGATTCCTAAACACCGATTGTTCGCTATATATTATTTGCATAATTGGCCACAAATTTATTTTCTGACCCTAATTGCGTCCCCAAAAAATTTCGCTCGACCAGCAAGCGAGGAGGGCGACTATCTAAATTTTAACATGACAATTAAGATCGAAATATTTTGAAGATTTCCATTTCCGTTATCTACAGTCAATAAGTAGCGTTCGAAAATAACTGAAAAAGTGACATATTTTCCTAAAAGAGTCTCAAACTAAAGAAAGTATTGTTTAAAGGGAAAAAGGACCCCCAAAATACTTCGATAATACTTATATGTATAAGGTTCTGACTTTACTTTTCCGGATTTCAGGGAGACTCATTTGAACCACAATCTGGATCAACCAGTACAATTGCAATTGCAAAGATATCAATTGAGCCTCTCTTTGTTAACGATTCTCGACTTTAAAATCGATTTGATGCTGGAAGAAATGGACCCTCGTTACATCAGCCAAGATTGGCTCTTTATAAATTTCTCTCGCTCTTTTTCGTACACTCTTGCTACTTGCAAAAAAATAAACATCTCTCGTTATCACTTTTCGTTTCAAACGGATTCAGACAAATACGCTTTGAATCAAAGAACACAATCTTGGTTCCTTTTCCCTATTCTTAATTCAACAAGCAGTATTATTTCTATTCCTTAAAATTCACGATTATTCGGTAACATTATTGAAAAATTGTTTCAATCTGGTTATCTTTTTTCTGGGATTTATCGCAAATAGTATATATTTTTTCCTACCAGATTTGATTGTCAGCTTTTCGAATTTCTCGATTGAGTAGATTTATTTTTTAGTTTAGGTTTTATCATCTGGGACTGATTGTCGACAGGTTTTACAGTAATTTGCAAATCTCCATTTCAATATAACCAGATATAGAGAAAGCACAAACGAAAATGTCCTTTTAGAAATAATTCGGTGAGAATTTGCTTTGATATTGAAAAGAGGAATATTTTGCTCAACGAAAAAGAATTTGACACTGGTTTAATAAGAACCAAGAGCTAATCTTGACAGATGATTCAGACTCGTTTCCCAGCAATAAACTGAGTTTGAAATCGAGTACTTTAGGTTCGAAAGTCCATTTTTCCTTCAATCATGGAGAATCTATATTCTGGGAAGTAGGATTATGAATTGGAAAGAGGATGTACCAGCCAACTGACATTTCGGTGAGAGGAAGATTGTCCAAGTCGATTTCAGCTTCACCTAATCCCTGATTTTTTCCGAATCCTTGTTTCCTTTCCCAAAGCATCACCAGGAGAACCCTGCCGAATGCATCACAGCGAGGATATTTTAAAGTTTCTCGGTATTGCGGATTTCTGGAGTGCTGCACTCGGGTTTTGCGTTTCTGTAGTTTCCGACCTTCAGCACAAAGAAAGGTCTTGATGTATGTATCTGAAATCATCAAAAATTGTATCAGCCTAGAAAGCGGGGTTAAAGTAGTGCTTTTCAATCATCTTGAAATCAGAGAGAGCAAAATTAGATTTTTTTCCTTGAGAGAAATAGCGTGACATCAGAGATGAATAATGCAAATTACACAGGGGTCATATGTATATTACGTAACGCTATTAGAAAGAGGGAGGGTTCAAGAGAAGCTTTTATGGTGGTCCTACTGCGATGAATATTTTCAATCTAATAGCTAAACAAAAATATTAAATTGATATAAGGGGGTGGGGCAAAATAAAAATATTATTTTTTGAAATCTGTTTATGCAGTACATGAAAAAATTTGCAGTATCCTATCAGGATAACTTATAATGAAAGAAATTAGATATCATTACGGACCATCACGACGCTGAATGTTTTTAAAGTTTAAAAATAAAAAAGTTTTTTGATGTTAGAGTATTACATTTTTTTCAATGGATCCTGTTTGAATGGTGAAAAAATCGATATTTATTCAGACTTGAACAAACTTTGTAACTCAGTTACTACAAAATAGCCTAAAGATGCACAATTATCATTGCTATAAGTTATAATTTTTTGTTCAGAAAAGTAAATATAAGTCTCTCTAAAGGAAACAAGAAAAGATTATCTAGAAGTTTTTTACATTCTCATCCATAAGGGGAAATTATAAGTTTTATTTTTTAATTTGAAACAGGCGTTCCATTATACAAATCCCAAAAATGTAATTATTTTTTTGATATTTCAAAGAATTTTAACTTGGCCCCCTAGAGTTCTTTAATCATAAATTTAAGGCTTTCACGATGATTTATTTTGATGAGAAGAGATATTTCGGGTTTCATTCGTGTAAAAAACTACGAATTTTGCTGACGTTTCGTGAACATTGGAGTTCACGAAACATCGGAAAAATTCGTAGTTTTGTACACAAGTGAAACCCGAAATATCTCTTCTCATCAATTTTAACTTGATCAAAATTTATTTTTCCAAAATACGATTATATATTTTTATTATTTAGTATCGAAAACTGTATGTATGAAAAATTTATGCCGACTCTGTTGAATCGTATATTTTTTTAGTACTAATCGTAAAAGTCCCGCTTTTTCTCCTTGGTGCATAAGAAACTACACTGCCATGCAAAAACTTTAGGCCACCTCTTTTCTTATGACTGAATAAATTCTCTTAATTTTAATTAAAGCAGAGCCTATAAAATCTCTCTTTAAAAGGTTGATTGTTTTCGAAATTCTGCATAAAATAAGCACAGGGTGAAGCCAATTTGTCTAGTTTTTAAGTGGAAATTGCAAAATAGTGTAAATTTGAATGTTTTCTTAAATTTTTAATAACTTCAGAAATAGACAATATTTTTCAATGTTCTTGGGCTCATTTTGAAGTTTTTTTAGCGTATCACAACAGCTTGTAAGTATGAATCGTTAAAAATTTCTTTTTGAATTGGAAGAACTTAAAGTTGTAACAAAAAAGTTGGAAAAATTGCAATATATTTTTTGGTAACAAAAATATTTTTGCAAAATATATTAAATATATAATCATGAAGTTTCTATGTACTTTCCTCAAAATATATATTTATTTAACTTTTATTCTGATTTGCCTATAGATAAGATGTTTTCACATTTTTCCAACTTTTTTATTACAACTTCAAGTTGTTGCAATTCGCGCGCCTATGGTGCGCGGGTACGCTCTCGCATTTCGCGCTCGTTTTCCTACGTTTGATGCGAACACTTTAACTAAATTTTTTTAAATATTGTGAATACTATAACTTAAATCGAAAACTATGATTTAAACTTCTGAGGAATTACAGCCATAAATTGTAACTAAATTTTTTTCGATTTGATTTTAAAGTGGGTTCTTAAAGCACCTACGGTTTTGATGATTACATTCTCATTACGAAACTCGCGCTTCGCGCTCGATAATTCGTGCCCACTTCAAAAACTTCATCAAGATAATTTGTAAATCTTTTTAAAATCTATTAAAAATAACGTTTTAAACTTATCGATCTCTTTTACAATCAAAACTGCATTAGAAAATGATTCAACTTCTTGGAAATTTTGTCTAATTAAAAAATTTCATGATAATTGTTTCGGAAAACATTTATTTTACATCTAGCAGAACTTTGGATTCACATTTCCTAACCTATTAAAAAAGTTGTTTTTCCTTTTTTTAGAAAATTTTCAAAATGTTGAAAAGCATATCACTTTTTGACGTTTTATCGAATTTAAAAATGTCATTAGGATAATTTGAAATTTTTTTGCTGTGTTTCACAAAATTTGACAAAAATGTCTAAAACTCATAAAAAATTTGTATTCAAATTTTAAAAAAGCTCAAACTTTCTGAATTTTTGTCTAATCGAAAAATTTAACTGACATGAACTCTCTTGAATGAGAATGTAAAAATAGTTTCAAAATGAGCCAAAGAACATTGAAAAATGTTGATTATTGCGGAAGTTGTTGAAAATTTAAGACAAAATTGAAATTTCCAATATTTTTGCAATATCTACCTAAAAACTAGACAACTTGGCTTCACCTTGGGCTTAATTTATACAGAATTTCAAAAACAATTATCCTTTTAAAGAGAAATTTGTTTAGCTCTGGTATAATTAAAATTAAGATAATTTATTCAGTCGTAAAAAAAGAGATGGCCTAAAACTTTTGCACGGCAGTGTACTTTTTAGAGTGACTGGATTGTTAGTAGAAAGATTAGAATTTTGGAATGAAACTTCATTTGAGCTAAGAAAAAAAATGGTTTTGCATCTGAAAGAAATAATATTTTATGGGATGAAAAAATTGTACCAACTTTGTCTACGTACAATTTTTAATATTGAACAATAATAAAGCATTAGGGGCAACAGAAAATATTATAAAACTAAAATGTTTGAAAAATGTACGAAAAACATGTTTTTAAAAATTTAGATTAGTGCACAGTACATTAAAAAAAAACTTTTACTTGTCACATTTTTATAACAACAAAATAATGGCACGTTTCATCTATAAAAACTGAAGAAATTTTAAGTTTGACATGTAAAACATTTTAAATATGTGGTGATAACTAAATTAAACGAAACATGATTTTTGCATAATTTCTAAAAATTAAAAATTTCACATATTTTTGTTTATTTCTGATTATTTTTCAATGTTTACTACTGTAAAATATACACACAAAAATGTCATAAATTTCTAATCCATAAGTAAACTTGATGAGTTTTCAAAAACTTGAATCTTAATATTCAAAACAGTAGACATTGGCCGGTTTGAACATTTTATTTGCACTTTTTTCGGATACCAAAGGACAACTCTTTTCTTGATTAAAATGGTTCGAATAATTTCAAAATTTTCATTCGTCCCTATTAAAGAGGCAGGCTTTATGTTAGGGTAGCTGAATCAATAATTATATTATTAAAGCTAACTAACACAATTTATCACTAATTACATAAAGAAACGAGAAATAATTTATAACTGGGAAGCATTCAACACCTCTTGAAACAGTCTGAAAAATTATTGCTGCTCATTAGCCTCTATTCAACATTCATTTAAAAAATAATTGGCCCATTAAACTGATTTATGAATATCCGGAATAATTTCGCACAATTCACAATGACTTGGTCGGATCTAATAATGTTAAAATTACGTTTATTTATCGGAATTGTGTGAATTTACAGAGGAAATTTGAGGAGTAAGCGAGCAAAATATGATAAATCCATTTTTTTAGATTTTTTGACCATGGTTTCTGCATATTTCGGAACATAACAATATAATTATTTAACAAGGGTTTGCAAACATAAATTTTATCACATTAACATTTGGGTCATCTTCAAAAATTCCATAATTTGAATTTAAAATTATAGTTTTGAATGCGCAATTTTGAAATAGTTTGATTTTTGAGACCTTGAGATTAAAGTTGTTTAGTTTCAAGCGTTTAAATTCCCAGATATTCGTTTTGAAGTTTGTTAAGCAAGCTTTTTTAGCCAGCAGATTAAACTAATTATTAATATCACTATTCAAAAACAAACATTTGGTAGGTTTTGCTCGAACCCTATAGTTTTCAACTATTTATGACTGTTTTAATATCAATTTTAAAGAAGGATTCCTCACAATTAGAAGACAATGCAGAAACCTCTAAAGCTTGCAAAGCTTATAGAAATTACTTAAATCTCATGGAATTCCTGTTGGCACCCCTTTAAATATTATAAAATCATTTTAAATCTTCACAATATCTTAAAAGCTTTTAAAAACTCTCAAAACAATTGAAATCCTGGGAACTTTCTAGAAATCCGTGAAAATCCTTAGAATTTTTGAAAATGTCCTAAAGCGTTATGGTTCTTATAAAATGCCTCCGAATCTTCTGAAAATCTTTAAAACCGCCTAAAGTTTTGTTAATCTTTTACAAATAATTGAAATGTTAAAAAATTCCTTTAAATTTTTGCAATCTCTTGAAAACTCTTTGGAGTTATAGAAATAACATAAAATATTTTGAATTTTATGAAATTATCTAAACAGTTCAAAGGAGGAGGATCAATAAAACCGGGTTTTGGAACATCTACAGATTGGCCTGAAACATGTTTTATTTTATTCATCTAACTAGGTCTCATAGCCCCTTGAAAGGATTTTTCCTGAGAGTGATCTGATTTCAAGATATAGTCATTTTTAAGTTCGTATTTTACATGGGTTTTCGCACTTTCATTCAAATCATGCTAAGTTTCACATTGTTAGTATTGCTCACGCAAGATCATACTTGGCCGAATACTGCGCACGTATATGCGTTACAACATATGTTAAAGCCATCATTTTTCTCGAGGTACTTAGCCTTCAAAATAGGCCTTATTTTTATACTTTATGAAAAACCGAGCGTATTATTTTAAGGTATTAATTTATTGTTATTAATTTATTATTTTTTAGTTATTTTTTCTTAAGAAACATTTACTGCCGGTCTTAGCCCCTTTGACGCCCTTGGGCAAAGAGGAGTGAGATTAAAATCAACCAAAGTCAGTGGAATAGGAAACAAAACGCTATCGTTCATGTGCGACTGCCGCTTCGCTACGTTCAACTGTTTTCCCCCTCCACATGATAGTCGCGTTTGTTGCCGATGCTTTTAGCTATATTCTCCTTCATTCTTCTTCCACGTTTCGACCTGTTAAAGAGTTCTTATCCACTGTATGTGATATTACTGCGTACATAAATCTGTTCCAGATTATTTTATTGTAGTTTTATTTTATCAGTATCGACTAGTTTCATAGCGATTGTAAGTTTTTTGCACAGATACTTCCTAGGCATGAGAGGCCACACTTTTTTTTAAATCCTTATTATTTAATAGTTCTGTACATCAGTCTCAGATTCTCTTTATTTTTTCAGGTGAAATAATTACTTGCCAATTAAGTTTTAATTACCACTTATTATGCCGCAAAAACAGTGTTCTTGTTGCGGCAAATTCTTAAGACCAAAGAGTCATCTATCAGTAGTTCAGGATTAACGGGCATTAAATGTTCTTAAAACTGCTTTTAATAGCTCCTTAACCATTCAGTCAAAGGTTTGCGATACTTGTCGATGCTTTTCGATTAAAAAGCGTCGGATTACAGATGCAAAAGAGATGAGTTCTTCTGAAAATAATTTATCAAATGTTTTAGAACCAGGTAAGAATCAGATTTATAAAAATTCAGAATCTTCCAGTGAAGATGGAACTTCAGATTCTGACTGTAGGAAAATCAAAC
>NC_046662.1:78456550-78459604 GCF_010883055.1 Belonocnema kinseyi | reverse complement strand
TCCCTATCCTAACTACTCCCCAATCCTTTCTCCAGATATCTTCTTCCAAGTCTGATAATAATAAATTAAATAAAAGTGGGCTCAGAGGACACCCTTGTCTCACACCTCTCACCAACTAAAACTATCTCCTACTTGCTCTCCTACCTTTACCCTGCTTTTTGTCTCTCTAAAAATTTCTGATACTCTCTTTATTAATCCCTCTCTTATCCACTTTTTCATCATAACTTTTTCTATTTCTCCTCGGTTTAATGAGTCAAACGCCGCCTTTAAGTCCACGAAAATTGCTACCATTGCCCCTTTTTCCCCTTTAATTCTCTTATTTACTAGATAGTTCAGAACATATATGTTGTCCATTACCCCTATTCCTTTTCTAAACCCTGTCTGATTCGGTGACTCGATCTTTTTTCTTCAACTTCTATCTTCAATCTCTCCGACAAAATAGTTACATATACTTTATACAGTGTTGGCATCAACGTCACCCCCCTATAACCTTCAACCTCCTCTCCCTTGTCATTCTTTACTATTGGTATAACTACTTCTTCTTTTCATAACCCTGGCCACCCCTTTCCTCTCCATACTCTGTTACACATTATCCATGCCCATTCCTCTAGTCCCTCCCCTCCATATTTCCATGCTTCATTTGGAATCTCATCTATACCAGGTGCCTTTCCATCCTTCATTATTCCTAAAACTTTAACTATTTCTTCCCTTAAAATGTCCTCTTCCTCATCTCTTTCTCTACCATATTTTCCTTCATTTACAACTTTTCTCTCTACTCCTCGGAGCAAATCCAAAAAATATTTCTTCCATTCTATCATTTTAATATCTTGGTTTAATCTTTTTCTTCTTTTTCTTTTTCTATTCACTACCTTCCAACTCAGTATATTCTTTCTTTTTTTTCCTATATTCTCCCCCATTACTTTTTTCTTTTCTCCACTTTCTTAATTCCTTGCTGATCTTTTTTTCGCTTTTTCTTTTTCTCTTTTTCTACTTTGTTGTAGTACTTGACAGCGATTCGCGATCATAAATCTTGATTTAAGTTTTTTTAAATTTAAAATTCGGCAAAATTAAAGTCTGAGATGGGCATATAAACGACAGATTTTCGAACTGATAAATGTACTCTTTTTTTACCGATATTTTATGTTTTTTATAACCATTGATAATGTCTATATTGGGATTCTTAGTTTGATCTACAACTTTATAAGTGCATTTAAAAATCATAGCTTTCTCTCTGTTCGGGTTGTACACTATCTGAATTCGATCAGTATTACCTAATAACAGGGCCGCCAACCCCTGGGTCGCCGGCCGACCTGTTTTGAGGTGGGGGGGTCCCGAAAATTGGGAAATATATTGTGAAAATAAATTTACTAAAATTGCACGAAAACAAGGGAAAATAACTAAGCAAAGAAAGTTTAATAAAACAGAACGTGCACGATTAAATTTATATTTATCAACAGTTTGGCTAATATTGCATATGAGAGCACCATTAAGTAAGTATCGTTGAATTTCTAGAGGCATAAAAAAGATTAATTTTGTCGAATACAACAAATATATCGTAGAAAAAGGTTGATTAATAAATTTTGCCTAAACAGTTTTTTAGAAATTCAATACTTTGTCTAGCTTATCATCAGGCCAGCCATGTGCTTGAATCCATACATAATTTTCCAAACTATAATATTAATTTTAATTATATTTCGATCTGCATATTTTACAATAGTAATAATAATAATAACTACATAATAAATAAACGCTGTTTCCTAATGTTTTAAAAACATTGAAGGTTTTTCAAAAATTTGTAAAATGACAATAATTTAATTGAGTAATATTTACGATATTCTCGATCCACCCTCCCACCACTGTAGGAAATCTCTACCCCTCAGTAGAAGTTTATACTCCTCCGGGGTTAGTGCCGCTGAGTAGAACCTTAAGTAATTTATAAATAACTGATAAAAATAAATCATTCAAGTCCTTATTATTTCAGTGCTTAATATTTATGCGAAATAGTATATTAGAGTTTTAATTTTAGATTATTTGCAATGTAATTTGATCTCTTATACCTTTTTCTATTCAGATTTCTGATTCCTTATTGTATAGAGAAATTATTATTAATTAGATTTATTTTTAAATCAAGCTAGAAGAAATTTCTTTGATTTGGTGTTTGAAATTTTATCGCGCTATTTATATATTTCTAGAATTTATTTTTCATTTTGATTTTCATTTTGATTTTTTAAATCTACAAGTTCCTGCAAAAATCACACACGTTTTTTTCAAGCAAAAATTAGAGAAAACAGTTGGCTTTTTTTAAATACATGAATCTTTGCCAGAGAAAAAAATAATTATAAAATAATAAATTGCAATAGTAATAATTGTCGTACAATGTAATAATTATATGTATATGATACTTACAAAATATTAACGTCCTGCATTATCGAATTTTAATGCTGATATAAAATTGCTCCTATATTGAACCTCATAAACTCCGGTTTTTATAAAGGACAACATAAAAACTTAAGATAAAAATGTTCTAAAGCCATTTTTTTATTATTCCTTTCGCTTTTAGTCTCGTAAAAATTGTTTTTTATCTTTATTTATTTTGCTCGAGTAGAGTGGATATCGAGGCTAATGATAATCTACTGAAAGCGGTCGAATGGCTTTAAAACAACAGAAACACCCTCATCACGAGAAGATATAAGGTTATTACGCTCATTACGAGCCATTGGGATTCGAACCAGTTGTAACTTATTTGCAATGAAGGACATTTTTTCAGCGAAACGAAAAAAAAATTTACATTTTTACCTTTAAATTAAAAAAAAGGAATTTTCAACCAATCTTGATCTTAGCCCAAAAGATTAATAATGTAAAATTCTTGATTTAATTACATTAATTAAAATATCATTTTTAAATTTGAAAACGCAATTCAAATAAAAAAATATGAAAAGCTTCTCAGAAATAAAAGTGACATACAGTCTGTCAAGTTAAAGCGTGGGTGGCTTTACTCGCAGTCGGTAAGGTGTATCGACATGATTTTGGTGTCAAAATATTAAGAAGAGCTCC
>NC_046662.1:78455168-78456450 GCF_010883055.1 Belonocnema kinseyi | reverse complement strand
AGCTATCTAAGGATGGTACTATAGAACGCCACCTCAAGGTAGGCCTAGTGGCGCCATCTCTTGGTCAGGCCGGAAACTTATCAATCCACCCTCGTACTCCGAGTGTGATGTATCGCAATTCATCAAGAGTTAACCTAGGAAAATCAGGTAGTGTCTCTAACGTTATAGGAAGCCACGATGCCCTCCTTTTTGCCTAGTTTTCCTTTTCTGCTCGCTCTTGCAGGCGATTAGGCTGCGAAGCCAATCGCAACATTCGTTCAGCGATCAGATGATCATCGGAATTGTCATGAATTCTAGGAGGTCGGAAAGCATTACAAAGGGCACAGACTATTCTGACGTAATCGCCGATGTACGGGATCTGACTATTTGGAAAAACATCACTTAAGGCTCTCCAAGTTTTTATCAACCCATTGAATGCTGCAACCACCCATCGGACTTTAGTAATGAGCCTTGATTCGTTTGATTCAATCGTAGTGTGCTGTGATCCTTTTTGAAGAAAATGAGGCATTTTGGAAACGAATCCAAGATCTTCTAAAAACTTCAGGCAGTCCCGAAAACCGCGATCGCCAACAATAACAGAGTTTGAGGACATCCATGTACGCAGTTTTATTGAATCTTGTTTTAAAAGACTTTCAAAAATACTAGCGTCGTTGTTCTTGCCATCAGCAAAATACGGACCGAAAACATCCACTATATATCCTGTCGTCGTTACTAACATCATGGGCTTGACCAGATTCCTTTCTTTATGCATAGAATAAGTCCGCCTTTGAAAAGAGTAATTGCTACTCTTTTGGATAAACATGTATGTACCATCAGCTACAAGGATACATACATCTTCTCCATTTGCGAATAGCGTTTTTGCCGTTGATGTAGTATGGTCCTTAATGACTGACTCGGGTGATATGTAACCTATACCAAGATGATGAAGTACAAAGGAGGACATCGGAGCTTTCCTTGCTGCCGTAATTCGTCTGCCAACTCTTCGTTTTTCTATGCTAAAAATAGTTGATAAAATCGCATTGGAAAGGCCTGTGCGCAACTTGATCAACAATAACGCAAGGCACAAACGCACAGAACGACCTTTTGTCGAACGCACTTCAATTGACAAGTACTGTGCAACGTCACTAAATTGATTTTTCGTCCAACCGATGAGCCTATAATAATCTTTATCCTCAAGCATAGATGGATCATCAAAATTCAATCCTGTTTTTCTTGCCTCCTCACGCAAATCATTCAGAAGCTTAGAAATCGACTCAGCGTTCATGTGAGTAAAATCAGAGGT
>NC_046662.1:78451474-78455068 GCF_010883055.1 Belonocnema kinseyi | reverse complement strand
AGCCTTGGAGGAGATTATGTTGAGAAATAAAAAAAAAAATTCTTAAAAACGTTGTTTTTCTTGGTCAGGCCGGAAACTTATCAATCCACCCTCGTATATCAGCTGAAGCAAGCCCAATCGTATACCGAGGAACATTTATCTGATGATGGAATGTACTCCCTTCTTGTCCACAAACAGGAGGAAGGCATTCTAAAATTACAAATCCAGTCTCGGCATATATCTTCTAAAGTGTATAACTTATGGATAGAAACTAATCCTGGACCAAATCCGATAAGTGATTAGTACTGTCAGTGCAAAAGTGGTGCAGGAGTGGTAGGATGTTGCGCTCACATTGCCAGTGTTCTGTGGTATCTTGGTTACTCTAGATATAACCAAAACACTCCCAGACCTTCACGTGAATTCGAAAGTCACGTGAATGATGCATCGTGTTGGTCGGAAAATGAAGGAGAAGCAGCATCATCTTCAGATGACCAAACCAATTCTGACGAATAAGGCTGTTGCAGAGTGCCTAGCCTCTAATCGACCATAAGTTCTGATTGACTGTAAACTAATATACCTTTTCTTAGAAAAATGTCTCCAAGATTATTTCGATTATTTTATAGAAATTATTGCTAATAAATCTGATAAAGAAGGACATTTTTACTCCTTTCATGACCACAAACCTAATAAAGTATAAAAATGACCCCTATTTTGAAGGCTAAGTACCTCGAGAAAAATGATGGCTTTAACATATGTTGTAACGTATCTACGTGCGCAGTTTTTGGCCAAGTATGATCTTGCGTGAGCAATACTAACAATGTGAAACTTAGCATGATTTGAATGAAAGTGCGAAAACCCATGTAAAATACGAACTTAAAAATGACTGTATCTTGAAATCAGATCACTCTCAGGAAAAATCCTTTAAAGGGGTTATGAGACCTAGTTAGATGAATAAAATAAAACATATTTAAGGCCAATCTGTAGATGGCCCAAAAACCGGCCTTATTGACCCTCCTCTTTTCTTATAAATCTGTAAAAATCCCTTAAATTCCTTTCTCATTTTAGATATATAATGAAAATATTTGATAATATTTCTAAGTACTTAAAGTCCTTTGAAATCCCTTTAATTCTGATAAATAAATATGTTGAAACCCATTAAAATATAATAAAATTAATTGAAATTCCTTAAATTGCAAGAAATCTGATGATTATTCTTGAAATATTTGAATTCCTACGAAATTCTTTGACATCCAGGAAATTTATTTAAATATTTCATTGAAAGCTTTTAAAATCCTTTATAATTACTGAAATCCTCAAAAATCTTACGAAATCCTTTTAAATGCTAGTAAATCTTGGGAATCCTCTAAAAGTCCTTGAAATATTTTTCAATTTTTTAAGATCTTATAACACCTATGAAATCTTTTCACATCTTTTGAAATTCAAGAAATGATTTAAAACCGCATATTAACTGCAAATCTTTGAAATCTGACGGGATTCGTTAAATTTTTCAATCCTAGGCAATATTTCAAAATTTTCATGAAGTTTAGGACATTCTTTGCAATCCCATACATTTTTCTTTGAACTTTGAAAAGCCCTTTGGAACCTTTGAAATAATATTAAACTCTTTAATGAGTTCTTGTGTGATACCTTGGACAGTCATTCGATCTTTAAAAGCTTTTCGAATTCCTCGAAACGTTTAAAAGTTTTTAAAGGTCCTTAAAAAAATAAAAAACAATATTGTTAATTATTTTAACATAAAGTCATTTAAAGGAAAGAAGCTAGGCTTTTTGCAGACAAGCACTACATTTTTTAGGCAATAACACATTTTTAGACAAGAAAAATGTTTAGTAATAGGAATAGGAATTACAAGAAATTTTTTTATTATTATTATTATTAGAAGTAACCGGGAAACGTTTATTTCGAGTTAGGGCTTTGTTGAGATCATCTAAGGGACCGTATTTAAAATACGTAACACATTATCGGCCATCGCCAAACAACTTCCTCCTCTTTAACAATGGAATTTTAAGAAATTCACACAGAGCGTCTGACCCTTCCAACTTGAGGTTTTACGTAATATTTTTGGGCCCGAATCGGATGCTAGCTAGCTCGTTATGATCAAATATTTTTCTAAGCGTCTACCGGAATAAAAATGCTTCGACTTGAGTTCGACTTAAATTGCCCCCAATCAAGACATGCTGAAGTCGAAAAGTTCGACTTGAGCATGTCTCAGTTTTGAGACGGAGACAGACTTCAATTTATGTCTTGGAGACAAGTTTGTATGCCTTGAAGACATAAATTTATCTCTTGAGTCGAATTCTTATGACTCCAGCACGTGCGGCTTATAACTTCGAGTGTATACGGATTGTTATTTGTATTATACTTGTTTGACGATGATACCGAAAATGTTGTTTGTTTTTACGTATTTCTAACGGCTTAGGAGATCCTTCTAGGAAGTTACAATTTTTATTTTCTTGAAGAAAACTTTTAAGGGTTACACTCGTTCAGACCCACAGATTCTGAATTTTTAAATTAAAAATAACTAATTTAATAATTACAAATTTTGCATTCATCAATTTTAATCTCATGCATGAGCCGCAAAAGGTTCGACCATTTTAGCCGAGACGAGTAATCGTCGTCTTAGCCAAGACAGGGCTCGACTTGATACAAGTAAACGCCGTTTTACCTGTCGTGGCCATAAAAATAAGACGAAGGCCTATGTCTCGACTGAGTTTTGAGACGCAGCTAGACATCGATGTCTTGGAGACGAACTCAAGACAAAAACAAGTCGAACTGAAGTGAAAGCATTTTTACTCGGGTAACCAAAATATTTTTTTATACATTTAAACAAAAACAGGATGTTCGGAAGTAGGTACCAACAATAAAAAATGAATATTTATTCTCAGCATCTAAGTTAGTCTTATGCGGCCATAATTGGATGCTAATCGACAGGACAAAAAAAATGTTTAAGTGTTTCATTCAAATACTTTTTTTTTACATTTTCAAAAATAGCCAAGGTATTTAAATCTAGCGAAGGCAAATATTAACATTAAAAAATATTTTTTCCTCTCCAATTATTCAGTCCATTTTGGTAATAACTGGGTGCTGGCTAGCCCTTTATGGCCGTATATTTTTTTAGGTGTCTAAATGAAATATTTTTTGCACGTTTAAAAAAATCCTGGCTGTTTAAAATCCTGGCCCTAATTTGGTGCTTGCAAGCCTATCAGGACCAAAAATTGTTGTAAGTGATGAATTTAAATATTCATTTGCTCATTTGAAGAAACATATAGCGTATTTATAAGTATAAAAATCGAAAAATTAACAATAAAAACAAAAAACTTTTTTCTCATTATCTAGACCAACTGACTAGTATGAGATTAGATTAGCTCGTCCAGACTAGTTGTAGGTCAGCTTGTTCAAAATAAAGTTTGGCGATAAAAAAGCGTTTCACATCTACTCAGCGCCATAATTGACCGTCTTGGTAGCACCAAGTTCGCGATCAGGCCCGCCTATTTTGGCCCCGAATAGTTGTTCGATAATTGTTGGCACAGATGCTAGGAAGAATCTTATCAAGTGCATACAGCGCAATACGGATTGCTAGTATACAATAATCTTGAA
>NC_046662.1:78446665-78451374 GCF_010883055.1 Belonocnema kinseyi | reverse complement strand
ATCATATATTTTTTTTGCTGCGACTTCATTTATTGCCGATGTCTTCTAGACTTTTTTTTTAATTTCATATTTATTAAAAGTTAAAATTAAAAATGAATTAAAACCTACATGGCACTTCCCCGTCTGTTGGACATATTCCTCTCGCACAAATGATCTCGACCTCCAAGTTACCTTTGCTTAGACAAACCGCCAACTGTAACTCTCCATTTTGAGCTCCTGTAAATAAATATCTTTATTAAGGCAATGTTCCTCCAAAAGTAGACTTTAAAGGTCTTGACCTGGCCTTGAACTTTCCACGTCCAGAGAATGCAGAGTGTGTTATTTTCCAACGAAAACCGATACTTTCACTGGAGATAATAGCTCGGAAAATACCAAAATATATTTAGTACGTCAAGGTAGAATTTTTTATTTAATTTATATCTTTTTCTTATTCAATATTGGTGGCAGATGTTTTATCATTATTATCACTATTAACAGTCGTAAAGTTTCCATTTCTGGATTTTTATTTTCTAACCAATTTTAGAAGAAGTAAATTCTGGAAAAAATGACAATAATTCGATAGGAATGATAAAGGGTTGAACTCTTAGGGACGCTTAGCCCGAATGATCATCAGCCCGAGTAATCATCCCGAATTTCGGGAGGACGAGAAACCTCTTATAATTTTACAATTTGAATTTGAAAGTGTTTGACATTGTAGCTCTCAAAATTGAAAATTTTCAGACTAAAATTGTCAATGTTGGACATTTTCTTCAGAAAGAAGTTGAAATTGTATTATCTCTAATGTAAAACTTTCAAAATTGAACAATTTCATTTTGAATTGAAGAATGTCGAAATTGAATGAATTTAGATGAATATTGCGAAAATAGGACAATTTCGGAATGTGCAAAATTAAATAATTTTTAATTAGAATTTGGAAAATAGGATCATTTAAAAATAAAAAAATGGAAATTAAATTAGTTCTAATCATAAGCGTCAGAAATTGAACACATCGGATTATAAATGATTTTTAATTCAAAGCGATTAAAATTTGAGAATTTGAACTTGAAAACTAAACTAAATGTTTCAAAGTCAAAGCTTCTGAAATTCCAGAGTTTATAATTGTTATTATATACAAACATGATAATTTAATATTAAAATTATAAAGACAAATTTTCCTGGCATAAAAAAATAAATTCATTGTCATTTTTACCATTTAAAATAGAACAATTGTGCAATGATAGGCCTATAAAATCTAATTATTCTTTAAAAAACGTTCAAAACGAAGTAATTTTAAATAAGAAAATTTAAAAACGAAAATAAAATCTTCTACGGAACGTTGAAAATTAAAAGAATTTGAACTTTATTTAAAACTGAAAAACATGTTTAATTACCGATACCTTTGATATTACAACTTTTTCATACTCAAAAATTAAAAAAATTAAAATATATAACGTGAATTTAAACCATTTAAATAATAAACATGTTCAAAGTTTCAATTAATACTTTTCAAAAGTCTAACATTATTGTAATTTCACAGTTCAACATACGAATTCACAACTCTAAATTTCTGAACATTTAAAATTAAATAAATGATTTAATTTTCAATATGAAATTATGAAATTTTGAAAGATTTTAATCAAATTTGAAACTATTATGGATTCGAGAGTATTTAAATAAATACATTTTTAATCATTAGAGCTATTAATTAAACATCTTTGTACAATATCAGCAGAAAAATTCTTCATATAAATCTAAATTACCTCAAGGTAGCCTCTGAAAACAAAAATATTTCTCGTCATTTATTGGTGATCGTAAATTTTTTCAGTACATTATTTATGCAAATATTTAGTTTAAAAAAACAATGATGCATAATGACCGATTAAAAAATTTGTAATTTTAAGCGACTTAGTTAACCAAATCCTGATTTGAGAACGCTTCAATTTTTAAATGAACTTTGGAATTCTGTAATTTTTGCGCTTCATGTTAAAATTTAATAATTTTTTAGGTTTACAATTAGAAAGCATCTAATTTTCAACGATTTTAGAATATTTAAACTTTAACGGTTCACAATATTTCAAATTATTGAATTACGAGTGGTGAAAATAAAAGTGATCACAATCCTTGATAATTCAAATATGATCTTAAAAAATGTTACATTATAATGAATTAAAATAATTTGTTAATTCTATAACTGAAGTTCGAATAAATTTAATTTCCAACGTTTCATAGTAGAATTTTTTCTAAATAATATTTCCCATTATCATTTATTTATTATATTTTTTTATCTCAGAAAGAAATGTTATGTTCAATTTTAATGTTGAATTATAACTTTTTACTAAAAACAATGGAAAATTTTTGAATTTCAGATGCTTTGACTGAAATTTTCAATTTAGTTTTCAATTTTTCATATTTTAATCGCTTCGAAGTAAACATTATTAAGACTTTATGTAAATAGTTGAAAACAATTGCATATATAGTAAGGATAAGATTAAAAAAAAAAATATATATATTAAAAAAAATATCTCTAAGCAGAAGAATGGTAAGGAATGAAAATCATGTAAATCCTTAGGGGACACATTATTAATAAAGAAGAAGTAAAAATTATTTAAATTCAAAAGTTCCAAATTTTTAATTATTCAATTTTGAACGATTTTAATTTGAAACAATAATATTTAAATTCCTTTGAATTTCGAGATTATTTGATTAAAAATAAAATTATTCCATTTTGAAGGTTTAAAATTTGAAATGATAGAATTTCAACTCCTTTAAAATAAACTTGTCCCATGTTTATAAATGGATTTTGAAAATTTTTAATTTTGATAGCTACTGATGAAAACGAAATTCCTTTTTAATATATTCGAAATTTTGTCCTTTATCAAAATTTTACATATAGTCCAAAATTGTTTTATTTGGAACGTTTTATTTGGATCGTTTTGAATTATTCGTATTTTAAAATTTGCTTCTTAAAGGATTTTTAATTTGTTTATATTTTTAATGTTAGGAAATAAATACCCAGGGTCGAGAACACGTTCTTGGCGCGGGCGCATATACTGCTAGCTTAATTCTAAATGACGAAGGAATATATTAGAGCAAATATACTATTTCAATGATCTGTGATTTCGAAATCAGAAGAAAAGAACATAATAACAGAAGAAATAAGGGTATAAACTATTTCAAAATCTCACCAGAAAGTCTTATTCCTCTGGGTAGTACTTGCCCTGGTCCTAATTTCAGGTGAACGCCATCGTCTCCTCTCATTAGCTGGCTGCAATTATAAATTACGCCCAGGTTAATATGTATGACTCAGCACATTTATTTAATCAATTGCAATAAAAATATCAAATTAATAAACTTAATTTAATCATATTATTAAATTATAAAATTTTAAAGCTATCAGTTTACCTCCATCGCTCATCCTCATCAGAATCGTAGTTAAGGTCAAACAGCTTTTCTGGTAGTTCCACAACACTTTCTTTACGATCACCCCGCCCAGACCCTACGATTTATTAAACAAATTTAATAACAAAATTAGTAAGGAGTTACAGGTAGTAATTTTACATAGTAAACTTGATTAGTTTACTTCAGTTTTTACGACAAAAGTTAAAAATAGATCCCAATTTTTATAACTCTGTTAAGCTCAATATACCATTTTCTTCGCACCATTTGGAAATTCTCTAAGGCCTTCAAAGCACTGGATATATAGATTAGACTTCAATCTAAAAGAAAAATTTCCTCTGCGAGCCAAAGAGCTTCTAACGATAAAACAGCGCTGGAATTCGTAATAATTTCAGACCCTTCTTGAAAAAAAACCACAAAGACAAAGTGCTGAAATTTTTTCAATTAAATATTTTTTTACATAAAAGAAGCGAAATCAAATATTTTAAAGCCAAAATGACATTTACGTATTATATGATAAGATTAATTTGTGAGTAAATAGTGTAGTCGGGTAAGCCTGCAAAAAATTCCGCCAAAGTGAATAAAATGTTTAGTCAGCCATTTGAAAGCATACAATTAAAGAAAAATGGTCAAAAGTTTCAAGCCGTTAGTCCTCTTATTGGATGAGTTACAGGGATGGCGGGAGTAGCATTACTATGTATACCATATATTTATTTTTTCACTGTTAGACTTGACGAATTAAAAACTTTGAAAATATTCAAAATAATAGTCTCTGGGTGATTATTCTGCGTGAAGAAACACAACAAAATTTTTAAAAAATTTGAAATTTTGTTTGGGTTTAAATTTTCCGCTAATTTTTTGTTTCTAAAAAATCATGCGCTTTGAGAATGATTAAGGGAAGTTCTCTTTAAAGATTTTATCTGACGATATATTATAATATAGTAATTATAATATATATATATATATATAATATAGTAACAGAAAAAAATTAAACAAAAATATGCTCCCCCTCTCCCCCTAATTTATCGAATATAGCGGCTAACAGTTTGCACTGTTGGAAATTTTTGTTGTTGATTGTATGCTGTAAATCTGGCTATATCTTTTGCCAAGTTGGAACTAACTGACTATTTGCAATGCATTACACACTATTGATTTATCATTGATAAGTTCTTTGTTAAGCTTCGAATAACTCAAGACAGTTTTATTTACCAAATGCAGTATGATTACAACATAATTTAACCCTAAAGGTTTTCCTTAAAAATGTATTCTACTTAATTCTAATGGCTAATTGTAAATCGATAATCATTGCCAAGAGAAATTTCAAATAGAGTTTG